>NC_092114.1:40412924-40712924 GCF_045679555.1 Salvelinus alpinus | reverse complement strand
TGCTGGGGACAATAAAAGGCTACTCTAAAATGTGCAGTTTTGTCACACAACACAATGCCACAGATGTTTGAGGGAGCGTGAAAATGGCATGCTGACTGCAGGCATGTCCTCCAACGCCGTTTTAGATAATTTGGGAGTACATCCAACCGGCCTCACACCACACACCACGTGTATGGCATCTTGTGGGTGAGCAGTTTGCTGACGTCACCGTTGTGACCAGAGTGCCCCAAGGTGGCAGGGGGTTATGGTATGGGCAGGCATAAGCTACGGACAACGAACACAATTGCATTTTATCAATGTCAATTTGAATGCACAGAGATACCGTGACGAGATCCTGAGGCCTATCGTCGTGCCATTCATCCGCCGCCATCACCTCATGTTTCAGCATGATAATGTACACTATTCCTGCTAGATGAAAATGTCCCAGTGCTTCCATGGCCTGCATACTCACCAGACATGTCACCCATTGAGCATGTTTGGGATGCTCTGGATCGACGTGTACAACAGTGTGTTTCAGTTCCCCGCAATATCCAGCAACTTCGCACAGCCATTGAAGAGGAGTGGGACAACATTCCACAGGCCACAATCAATAGCCTGATCAACTTTATGCGAAAAAGATGTGTCACGCTGCATGCGGCAAGTGGTGGTCACATCAGATACTGACTGGTATTTTCTGATCCATGCTCCTACCTTTTTTAAAGGAATCTGTGATCAAAATATGCATATCTGTATTCCCAGTCATGTGAAATCCGTAGATTAGGGCCTCATTTATTTATTTAAATTGACTGATTTCCTTATATGAACTGTAACTCAGTAAAATCTTTGAAATTGTTGCATGTTGCGTTTATATTTTTGTTCAGTACAGATTATCCATAATTCTGATCTACTTTTTCTATCTCTATGTTTATTTGAGGTGTATTCTTACTATGGAAGGCATCTCAACAACATCACAGATGTTTCTGGGGTTTATTGCTTTCATCACTTTTCTGTTGAAAGGTCAGTTTCTTCCCGATTGTGCATACTGTACTTCCCTCTTAACTTGTACACACTTTGACTTAATGACAATGCTATCATCTCTGCAATATGTGCTTGGGTGTTTCGACAAATGTGTGTGAGATTGATAAACCTTTGTGTGTGTGTGTGTGTCCGTGTGTCCGTGTGTGTGTGTGTGTGTGTGCAGACAAATGTGTTTTGCTGTTCAGCCTGGCCTCAAAGAGTAAATGTAACACAGTAAATGTGAATATGTGACACTCAAATGAGTATGATATGTTACGTTTGGTATGGTTACGTAAAACAGAAGATTACTTTAGCCAAAAATGAAAGGAGGGAGGTTGGTTGGGGAGGATGGGTAGGCGTATAACACGAATGTCTAGGTTCGAACAATCACATCAAGGACAACTTTAGCATTTGAGCTAATTAGCAACTTTTCAACTATTTACTACTTTTTAGCTACTTTGCAGTTGCTTAGCATGTTAGCTAACCCTTCCCCTAACCCTAACCTAACCATATCTCCTAACCCTAACCTTAACCCCACCCTAGCACACATAGCCACCTAGCTAACGTTTGCCACAACAAAGTGGAATTCCTAACATGTCATACGTATTGCAAATTCGTAACATACAGTATCATATAAAATGGATGATGGACACCCACAAATTAATACATACCATACGAAACGTAACATGTCACACTAAATGGAGGGAGACAGAGTAACATTTGCTATGTTACGCGTATCCCTGAGTCCAGGTTTTGCTGTTCAGTGTTTCTTGATGGTGCTGTGTTCTCCAGGTGCACTCTGCCAACAGTGGAGTCTGTGGACGCCCCAAAGCATTGTGGCTGTTGGTGGATCCTGCCTACTGGTCCCATGTACATTTGAGATCCTTGCTACATTTGATGCTGACTTGAAAAACTGCACACCCACTGGGCTTTGGTCTAAAAACAAATGGGGTGGAAATATAGTATTGAGCACAGCCAAAACAGATGACCAAAACATCATAAAGGGAGTGATGGTGGGAAATCTGTTGAGCAAGAACTGCACCACCCTTTTCAACAGTTTCCCTGCAGGATATGATGACACATATCTCTTCAGGCTGGAATGTGCTGGAACAAATCGCCTCAAGTATATTTTCTACCCAGGAGTACATATCAGTCATACAGGTACACTGAATTTGACCTTATCTAAGATATTTATGGTTTCCAATTAAAACAAATATTGAGGGCTAAACATTCTAACAAAAGGACTACATTGAATTCTTGTGAATACTAACAGCAAACACAGGTTTAAAAACTTAACACCAGGGCCGGCTCTAGCCTTTTGGTTGCCCTAAGCAAGATTTGGTTGAGGGTCCCTCTCACCAAGCAGTTCTACACATTGTTGCCATGGGGCAAAGAGCAATTTTATAACAAATTTCATGAAATTGTACACATTTTGTCATGACTTATGCCATGTTAATGACATCTGAGTGAGAGTGACCAACAAAATCAATGGGGGCCCCCTGGAGGTCAGGGCCCCTGAGCACCTGCATGCTCGGCTAAGATTACAAACATTTTAGATAACTGGCTAGACTAACTTACCAATCTAAAAATTGTTAGCTGAGATGGCTAATTGAGTGACTGACATTGACTGACAAAACAAGAGAAAAACTGCGGATTTTTTAATTTAAAAAAAAATAATTCAACCTTGCACTTTGTGTATTCTACTATTCTAACTCTCAACAGAAAGTTATTTTTTGGGTCGGGGGCCCTAAGCGACCGCTTATATCGCTTATGCCTGGAGCCGGCACTGCTTAACATGAAAAAGAGAGGGATGTTCTAAGCAGAGTTGGTTTAAACCTGGTTGCCCCATTACGGTATGTCATTGGGCTTTACCCAGGCCTCTTTCTGTCTTGTTATTGATTCTCTCTCTCTCTCTCCCACATACCTTTATTACCTCCAGACACCCCACCCAAACCCCAACTAACCCCTATTGGCAACATCACAGAGGGGGAGCTGGTTAGACTGAGCTGCTCTGCCTCTGCCCCCTGCCCTACGCTCCCGCCCTCTCTGACCTGGACCTCCGGGCTGGGTGGCAGTGTTGAGAGCCAGCTACAGGAGGGTATAGATGGGCTCATGACCATGACCTCCACCCTTACCTTTACCGCCTCCCTCCTCCATCACGGGCTGATGGTCAAATGTTCTGCCCGCTACACGCTGCAGCCAGGGGGCACCACCAAGACGACTCAGGGGAACCTGACCCTCAATGTTCTGTGTGAGAGACCACAACAACCATAACCATATGACCACAACTATAAACAGTAGTGTAGTTATAGAATGAAACCAAGGAATCTCCTCATTCTGTTTGTGAACATGATTAGTTAATTGATAGATAATTGATACTGTTAAGTGCTAAACAGTATCAAAGAGCACAGGGCATAAAAAAACATACTGGTTAACGACATGAATTAGCAGGTAATAAGCAGCCAGTTAGCTATTCATACCTATGCAGTGATTCTTCCCATCCTCATACACTGCATGTGTACCTTCTCAATATTGCTTTCTGGATCATGTTCTCAATAATATGGCAACCTTCCAGCACACTTGAGAGACTTCAAAATGACACTAATCGTCATCTTTTTTTCTTCTTTTTCCTCTCATTCACACCAATACACTCTATTTCTATCGTTCGCACGCTCGTTGACACTCACATGACGAACGTTCCCTTGTGGAAACGGGCCGTTAATCTCACGGATCAAAATGAGCTCACGTACCTCATCAGGAAGTTGATTTAACTGTGTCGATTCTATCTTCCAGATGCACCTAAAAACACTGTAGCCCTGTCCAGCCCATCTGGGCCTGTGCCCGACGGGAGGGCAGTGACCCTGACCTGTCAGAGTGATGCCAACCCACCAGTGGAGCGCTACTCCTGGTATAAAGACATCAGTGGGCAGGTGACGTGGAAGGCTAATGGGCAGACACTAGTCCTCCTGGTCAGCAAGGCAGACAGCGGGCTGTACTTCTGTGAGGCCCACAATGAGAAGGGATCACAAAGGTCAAAGGTCATGCCTCTGGAGTTCGAAAGTAAATCATTTTGTTCACTTGATGACTAATACACAACATTTGACCTCATAGTGCACTGTATGAAATAGGGTGCCATTTTATTTGTTGAAAAGTGCCGTTGTTGAAAAGTGAACATTAAATCTCTATTTTAAATGGTTAACACTCAAGACAAATGGACAACAAATGAATAGTACATTTTAAAAACCAATGTTCTATTCCCATTATTTGTAGGTGGCCAATGTTCCGTGATGGTCCCCTACATCATCTGTGGAGTGATGGCGTTGCTCTATGTTCTAACCGTCACCGTGGATGTGTATAAATATAAAAGGTATCATTGTTTATATGTTCATGCCCATCGAGTTTAGGAATACATTTTTAGAAAACATTTATATAAGGACTGTTCCGATCCACTTTGTTCTAACCCAAGTTCCCCCTTTTTCCTCCCCTAAGTCTGTCCAGAAGACTGAAAGTAAGAGGAACATTTTCATAATATATATCTGTTTAATTAACTGAGCAATTTGAAGGCATTGGCAGTAGATGACGCAGTATGATACGATACAGAGACAAACGTGTTTCTACGTCAAAGCTTTAACAATTCTCTTTATGACTATTACACATCTTGAATCTTTCACCAAATTCACGGTGGTTTTGTATAAAACGTGCATCACTAATGCTCCTATTACATTTGATATGGTATTGATACCTCTGAGACTGATAGTCTGTTGGATCAGATATAACTCCTCCGTTTAAACACAATTATTTCTCCTCAATATTCCAGCAGCAGCTAGAGCTGTCGGAGAAAGGAGACAACACGTACACTAACCTAACGGTCGCCAGCATCAGCTCTGACTATGACCAACTCCAGGTGATTACGAGGAAAAATGTCCAATATAAACTCACAACATATAATGTTGTCGTTTGTAGGTATTTAAGCTAACTGTTTTACGTGTGAGCATTCATTTGAATTAAGTAAAGTCAGTGGTGGAAAAAGTAACCAATCGTCATACTTCAGTAAAAGTAAAGATACCTTAATAGAAAATGACTCAAGTAAAAGTGAAAGTCACCCAGTAAAATACCACTTGAGTAAAAGTCTAAAAGTATTGGGTTTTAAATATACTTAAGTATCAAAAGTAGATGTAATTGCAAAAAATATACTTAAGTATCAAAAGTAAAAGTATAAATCATTTCAAATTACTTCTATTAGGCAAACCAAACACCACCATTTTATTTTATTTTTACAGATAGTCAAGGGCACACTCCGACACAATTTACAAATTGAGCATTTGTGTTTTGTGAGTCTGCCAGATCAGAGGCAGTAGGGATGACCAGGGGCCTGGTGTTTTGTAAGTCCATTTATAAAACGGACTTACGATCAATTTTGATCGTAAGTGTGACTTATGCAGAAATGTATAAGTAGTTATTTATATAACCTTACTTTAACGTGGAAATGATCTTATCTCTACGCAAAGTCTAGACTTGACGTGACGTACGTGATTTTCCTGCTGTTTATGTCAGGCTATTCTTTTTTCCCTTGTAGTTTAAGGTCAGACCATTTCTTTTTCACATCAGCCACAGTTCTGTCTTGCTGCCCCACCTGGTTCACTGCAGCGGCGACACACTCCCAAGCTACCTTTTTGGCGCCCTATTTAGTCCACCGAATAATACGTGTTGCCTGTCTTCAATCTCCTCTACCATCACCGTGATCTCGTCTTCCCGAAAAGTTTGCTTTTTTCTTTTGGTCCATGGCTATTCCTGACTAAACCCTCATTTGTGCAAGCATTCTATAAGGGGAAATCGCTGATTGTAAGGCACGTTCAGGTGTGGTCAATTTGAAGTTAATTTGAGATTTATAGATCACAGGTGCGTAAGTTACAAATGGGCTACTTAGAACCTGCGTAAGCAAGGTTTTTTATGCTCAGTATCTTTTATGAATCGAACGTAAGCACACCGTCGGAAATGATCTTATGACTAAGTTCAAGAATAAATCTAAGAACATTTTTATAAATGAGACCCCTGGGATGTTCTCTTGAAAAGTGGGTGAATTGGACCATTTTCCTGTCCTGTTAAGCATTCAAAATGTAACGAGTACTTTTAGGTGTCAGGGAAAATGTATGGAGTAAATAATACATTATTTTCTTTAGGAATGTAGTGAAGTAAAAGTAAAGTTGTAAAAAATGTAAAGAAAGTAAAGATACCCCAAAAACTACTTAGTAATTGAAAGTATTTTTACTTAAGTACTTCACACCACTGAGAAAAGTCAAACATCATCAATGTGTATGTGTGTGCACGCATGTATGTTTGTGTGTCTATTTGCAATGTCTTCCTTTGACAGATGACCAGGGCTGCCCGAGGTGAAGCTCACCCTGGCAGAAGAAGTGAAAGAGCTGCTCCTTGAAACCACATGGCAAAACAGATCCAGATTTGACCTTTGCATTTGAACTTTGTTGTATGGAAAATGTTCATCTTGTTATTTTTCTTCAGATCATACTGTATATTTCTGTCACAAAATACATGATATTATATATTTTAACCTGATGCCTCGATTTTATATACCTGTCAGCAACAGATGTGGCTGAAAAAGCCGAATCCACTAATTTGAAGGGTTGTCCACATACTTCTGACCATGTAGTGCAGTACTAAATTGTAGTTGAATGTTTTTGGTTTGTGGTTCAGCATCATCAGTGTATTTCTGTCTTCTTCTCTGTAGATGATGTTAAACCATGCAGGGGGTTGTGGTTTGTGTCAGTCAGGATTATAATGGGCATAATCAGTCGAATAAATCTCTTAATGCCATTCTACCGTGCCTTCTCTCTTGAAATTCCACACATTCCTTTGCCTTCATCAATGAACAGGAAAGAAAGTAGAGGAGTGGGTGGGCGGTGGAGGGGAAATGACAAAGCGGGGCGTGATCTGACATCACTTTTTTGACACCTCCCCAGATAACCAATTTTGATTCTGGGAATGTTACCCGAAGGTTGTGGAAACGTTCCCTGAACGTTGCACCAATGTTCCCCAAAGGATCAATCAGATGGTTTTCTTAATGTTCTTTGAATGTTCTCTTTTCGTGTTGTATGACGGTTCTGGGAATGTTCTCTGAATGTTACAAAGTTAGGAACGTTCTGGGAACGTTCTCTGAAGGTTACAAAGTTGGGAACACACACACCCAGGATTACACAATAAAATATGAACAATTAATACACAATTATAATTTCAGTTATCAATTTGTTTTATAAAACGGGTTCGGAGAAATCTGCAATCTGATTGGCACACACACACCTTTACATCCTCGGACCGAGGCCCGAACTCGGCGGTCCTCACTGCAGGAACTTCATCAACACTCTCGTCAGGTTCAATCTCTGAGCTACTGGAACACGTATGCCTCTTTTTGCACTTGACGCCAACCTTCCTCGACACACTGCTTCCCTCTACACTCAACTTCTTCTCGACAGTCATCACTGCACATGCCACCACATATAATTGATCCTCACTTTAGTCACTCTCAATTTCCTCAAGTTCTTCCAAAAGTTCAGCAAAATCCCTCATTCCATATTCCCTCATAACCATTTTCACTGTTCTCCTTTTTTTCCCTTGTCCATCATCTTTTCCTTCGCCAGATCTTTCAGAAGCACAATGCCATCCCTCCACTCCATGTTTACTCATAATATGCTTCACTTTCTTCCTTATTTCCTTTTCCACCATCATCTCCAATCGCTCCCTTTCTACAAACATTTCTCTCTGTGCAACCTCTCCAATGCCATCTGTCATCTTGATAACAGCTCTCTATGGCTTGTGAAAGGAGAGTTCAATATTTTTTGGGAGGCGGGGAATAAAAGCGACTGAACAAAAATATAAATGCAATATGCAACAATTTCAACAATTTTACTGAGTTCATATAAGGAAATCAGTCAATTAAAATAAATAAATTAGACTCTAATCTATGGATTTCACATGAATCGGCAGGGGCGCAGCCATGGGTGGGCCTAGGAGGGTATAGGTCCACCCACTTGGGAGCCAGGCACAGCCAATCAGAATGAGTTTTTCCCCACAAAAAGGGCTTTATTACAGACAGAAATACACCTTAGTTTCATCAGCTGTTCTCAGACGATCCCGCAGGTGAAGAAGCTGGATGTGGAGGTTGACGTGGTTTCACGTGGTCTGCGGTTGTGAGCCCGGTTGGTTGTACTGCCAAATTCTCTAAAACGACGTTGGTAGAGAAATTAACATTACATTCTCTGGCAACAGCTCTGGTGGACATTCCTGCAGTCAGCATGCCAATTGCACGCTCCGTCGAAACTTGAGACATCTGTGGCATTGTGTTGTATGACAAACCTGCAAATTTGCACCTGTGTAATGATCATGCTGTTATATCAGCTTCTTGAAATGCCACACCTGTCAGTGGATGGATTATCTTGGCAAATGAGAAATGCTCACTAACAGGGCTTTTAACAAATCTGTTTACAACATTTTAGAGAAATACGCTTTTTGTGCATATGGAGAATTTCTGGGATCTTTCATTTCAGCTCATGAAACATGGGACCAATACTTTACATTTTTCATTTATATTTTTGTTCAGTATAGTTAGCTATTTACAAAATGATGGGCATTCACCTCCACACACACTGGTCCTTAGATATACAACATTCCCAGAATGTTCCCAGAACCTTTTTTCTTCCAACATCCAAACGGGAACCACAGGGGAACGTTGCGTAAAAGTTCTAATTCCTCTAGTTCCTAACCAGAACCCAACCCATGACCCCCAACCAGTGTAAAGAAAGTTCTAATAACGTTATTTTATGAGGTTATTTGAACGTTCTCAGAACAATGTGTTTCTACCTTACCAAAATAGCGACTTCCCTAAAGTGACTTCTTTCATTCTTAGAAAAATTACTTTTCCACAATGTTCTCAGAATGTTCTGTGAAAGTAATTTTTCTAAGAACCGAAGGAGAAACGAAGGAGAACCTTTAGAGAACGTTGCAGGAACGTTCTATGCTAGCTGGGTCCCTCCCTTCCCCCCCATTTCCCACCAGGGGGGAAGTGGCAGATCTTTGATGACATCATGGCATGCTCATCTCCTTTGTCTGCTCTGTCTGAGTCTCTATCCGTTTGTGTCCATCCATTAAACAACATCAGGCAGAATGCTAGCGGAGAGATCTGACAGTACTTGCTACAGAGAGGGTTGGGTGGGGTGTTTTTTGTCGGGTGCAGAGTGGGGACATAGGGTCAGTGCCACTACTTTTGTGGGATTACCTAATTCACTAAAGGAGGGGAATGATATAAAACTCCTATAAAAAGGAATCACCACTTAGCAACCATTTCAAACATCAAACATATCTGATAAATATTAGTTTTGAATCATCTCTTTCAGAGAGATTGCAGCTCATCATATCAGAGTTACAGAGTGGGACAGTTTTTTTTAGCGTCTGATTGCATCACTATTTCAAACCCAAAATTATTCCATAGAAAGGCCTGATAATAGAACCCAATCAGTAGAACCTAACCGGTTTTAAGAACCCAACCAGTGAACCAAACCAGTATAAAAAACAGTATAAAGAACCCAACTGGCATAAAGAACCCAACCAGTATAAAGAACCTAACCAGTATCCAACCAATGAACCCCACCAGTATAAAGAACCCAACCAGTATGAAGAACCTAACCAGTACCCAACCAATGAACCCAACCAGTATAAAGAACCCAACTAGTATAAAGAACCTAACCAGTACCCACCAATGAACCCAACCAGTATAAAGAACCCAACCAGTATGAAGAACCTAACCAGTACCCAACCAATGAACCCAACTGGCATAAAGAACCCAACCAGTATAAAGAACCTAACCAGTACCCAACCAATGAACCCAACTGGCATAAAGAACCCAACCAGTATAAAGAACCTAACCAGTACCCAACCAATGAACCCAACTGGCATAAAGAACCCAACCAGTATAAAGAACCTAACCAGTACCCAACCAATGAACCCAACTAGTATAAAGAACCCAACCAGTATAAAGAACCTAACCAGTATGAAGAACCTAACCAGTACCCAACCAATGAACCCAACCAGTATAAACTAGTACAAAGAACCTAAGTACAAAGAACCTAACAAGAACCGAACCCATGACCCCAACCAGTGTAAAGAAACCCAACCAGTATAAAGACCCCTACCAGAACCGAACCAGTGTAAAGAACCTAACCTGTATAAAGACCTCAACCAGTGTAAAGAACCCAACCAGTACAAAGACCCCAACCAACCAGTGTAATGAACCCAACCAGTACAAAGACCCCAAACAACCAGTGTAATGAACCCAACCAGTACAAAGACCCCAACCAACCAGTGTAATGCACCCAACCAGTACAAAGACCCCAAACAACCAGTGTAATGAACCCAAGCAGTATAAAGACCCCAACCAACCAGTGTAATGAACCCAACCAGTACAAAGACACCAAACAACCAGTGTAAAGAACCCAACCAGTACAAAGACCCCAACCAACCAGTGTAATGAACCCAACCAGTACAAAGACCCCAACCAACCAGTGTAATGAACCCAAGCAGTGTAAAGACCCCAACCAACCAGTTTAAAGAACCCAAACAGTACAAAGACCCCAACCAACCAGTGTAATGAACCCAACCAGTACAAAACCCCAAACAACCAGTGTATAGATCCCAACCAGTACAAAGACCCCAAACAACCAGTGTAAAGAACCCAACCAGTACAAAGACCCCAAACAACTGGTGTAAAGAACCCAACCAGTACAAAGACCCCAAACAACCAGTGTAAAGAACCCAACCAGTACAAAGACCCCAACCAACCAGTTTAAATAACCCAACCAGTACAAAGACCCCAAACAACCAGTGTAAAGAACCCAACCAGTACAAAGACCCCAACCAACCAGTGTAAATAACCCAACCAGTACAAAGACCCCAAACAACCAGTGTAAAGAACCCAACCAGTACAAAGACCCCAAACAGCCAGTGTAAAGAACCCAACCAGTACAAAGACCCCAACCAACCAGTGTAATGAACCCAACCAGTACAAAGAAACCAACTGGTATAAAAAACCCAACCGGTATGATGAAAAACAAAGAAAGAAAGTGAACAGCCGTGTTTTGGGAGGGGGAGAGAGGGGCCTTGCTGGGGAGTTCTTCTATGAATGGAGAGGGTGACTCAGGTGATGTGTCATCGTACACATTCTATAAAAGAGAACGTTTGGATTTGTGAACTCATTTAGGGGGATGAAAGATTGGGGCTGCTGACAGTTTATTTACAACTTTTGGATTTTGGGGTGACAATGAAATGTAAGTATTTCTGATACTACACTATTGACTGGGGATGTAATGTGTCTGTGTGTATGTGTGTGTTTGTGTGTGGGGGGGGGGGGGTGTATACATTTTGTAACCTGCCAACAATTCTGATTAAAGGTATAATTCAGCGATTTTGCATATTTAGATATTTGTTTCCTTACCTTGAAAGCAGTCTATGGAAAAGGAGTGACTGCAATCCACACTAGCACGTTTGGACCAATTCCTCACGCAAATCAATCTCCACCATTTAGCACCAAAATATTTAAAACCAAAATAGTCAAAATAGTTTGAGACCGACAAAATCCATTCAAGACATGATTTGGGCAAACAAAGTGGAAACAAATAAGCTAATAAATAAATATATAAAACGACTGACTAGTCAGCTAGTCACGCTGCATCATTTGGATGGGCTCGTAACCAAGCGTTTCATGGTACAGTCTACCAGATGTATTCGGCGCACATGACAAATAAAATGTGATTTTGATTTTGATTTAAGCAATTTATTCTACTTAGGAGAGTAATACAGGCAGCTCCAAAACACTATAACGGTAGGTTTCCAGAAACGGAACTTAGACTAATACTGTTCCACTGTACGTAGACAAAGCTGTGCACTTACAAGCAGCAACGTGTGCAGAATTTCTCAAATACATGGGGGTGTTAGGTCAGCCCAAGGCTACGGGAAACTTCAGTGCAGCGCTTTCTGAATCAGCTGTACAGTATAAATACTGGGTCAGGAATAGCTTTTTGACAGTGCAAAAGGGACATACATTTTTCAAAGAAATGACTGCACAGGAAATAGGTAACTCTCTTGGCTAAATGTAACATATGAATATAAGTACAGAATGTTGTTTCTAAACCTAAGCAAGTGTTCCAAGTATAATTGATTTAGGTTTTTGTCTGCGTCAGACTATGCTCGATTAACCTCTAAAAGTCTAAGCGGCGGGTGTGGGGGGTGGGGGGGGTTCTAAGCTAAAATTTAGAATTGTTTTACGATGGAATTTTAGAATTTTAGGACCCCTTTAGGTGTCTTGTATTTGATAAAATATTGAATTTGGCCTTTACTACTAGAGCCCATAGAAACACATTGAATAACACATTTATAAATCAAATTTAAAAAAACAGTAAGAATTGCTACTTTATTATTCTACTGCCAATGTACTGTACTGATCATCAACATGTAGCTCAGACAGATTCCATCTCACTTCTTCACGTTCACATGGAATGTAAGGTGTCTACCACAACATACTCAGCATTCATCATCAATGACTTGGCTTCAACTGCAATATCTTGTTTAGTTCTGGTTGGTGATTTATATGAAGGTTTGGTTGCAGTCTGCTGGCTAAGAAAACAGTTGGCATCAATGCTTGTCATTTCGTGATTTGATATCATCAAATGAATCACTAGCCTACTGATTCAGAGCCATAATGCTTGCTAGCAATAACCACATAGTCTAGAAAAGGTTCTTTGAAGTTGTCGGCTTGATGAGTCAATGATGAAACAGTTGCACTCCATGCTGATTGGATGACCCCTTTTTCAAACGCAACCTCTTTTTTCAAATGGAAACTATCAGGTCTATGTATTTCCCATTCATGGTAGCATATGGCATCTCATGTTAAAAGCAAGTTACACCAAAGTGTGTGGGGGGGGGGGGGGGCAAGTTAAAAGAAATACCTGTTTCCATAATGGTTTCTTGCTCTCTGGGAAGACAAAAACCTGTTACGTGGTAACCAATCAGTGTGTCCACTCACTCGAATGTAGGCCTACCATGTGGTCTGGTACCATGTGGTCTGGTACCACCACTTAGCAATTGTTGAATAACAAACCTTTTTTGAAACGTTGATGAATGCTGTGATCTTGAATGTAACCCTGATCCAATGCCTCATCTAATGTAGCTCTCTAAAATGATGATTTATTTCTTACCTCTGCAGTGTGCCTGGACTCCACACAGTCTCTCCTCCTGTTGCTGCTACTAGCCCAGCTGCTTGTCCTTTCCTGGTCACGCCCCACCCAAAAGTGCGCCCTCTGTGCCCATCTGACAGTGATGGTCCAGCAAATGAGAAGCCTGCAGATGCTGACAAGGAATCTACAGGTGAGTGAGTTGACCATAGTTTGGTAGGCACAGCACAGTCACTGCTAGTCAACATACTCTCGTTCTGTGGCCATCCAATTGAACTCTTATCTGTGTGCTCTTAATTTAGAGTGAAAGTGAGTTCAGCGGTATGGAGCTGACGGAGTACAATCTAGACTCTCTTCCCGAGATGGAGCACACTGCAAATCACCTCAGTTCACTAAAGGTATGTATGTGTCTTCTCATGTCCAGTCCTTATTGCATGCTCTCTCTAAACAACTACAGTGCCTTCAGATAACATGCACATCCCTTGACTTTTTCCACATTTTGTTGTGTTACAAAGTGGGAATTAAATGGATTTAATTGTCATTTCTTGTCTGCAATGTCAAAGTGGAATAAAGAAATATATAAAAAATAATTAATGGAAAATAAAACAAATATATTTTGATTAGATAAGTATTCAACCCCATGATTCCCCCTGTTAGAATCACCTTTGGGAGTGATTAGAGCAATGAGTCTTTCTGGGGAAGTCTCTAATAGCTTGGCAAACCTGGATTGTACAATATTTGCCCATTATTCTTTAAAACATTCTTCAAGCTCTGTCAAGTTGGTTAATGATCATTGCTAGACAGCCATTTTCAAGTCTTGCCATGGATTTTCAATCCAATTTAAGTCAAAACTGTAACTAGGCCACTCTGTAACATTCAACGTCGTCTTGGGTAGCAACTCCAGTAAATATTTGGCCTTGCCTTTTAGGTTATTTTACTACTGAAAAGTGAATTTGTCTCCCTGTGTCTGTTGGAAAACAGACTGAACCAGGTTTTCTTCTAGGACTTTGCCTGTGCTTAACTCTATTCCATTAATTTTTTATCCTAAACAACTCCCTAGTCCTTGCTGATGACAAGCATATCCATAACATGATGCAGCCTCCACCATGCTTGAAAATATGAAGAGTGGTACTCAGTAATATATTGTGTTAGATTTGCCCCAAACAAAATGCTTTGTATTCAGGACAAAAAAAAGTTTAATTCTTTGCCACATTTTTTGCAGTATTACTTTAGTGCCTTGTTGCAAACATGATGCATGTTTTGGAATATTTGTATTCCTTACAGGCTTCCTTGTTTTCACTCTGTCATTTAGGTTAGTATTGTGGAGTAACTACAATGTTGTTGATATGGGTATGCTTGACATCCACAAAGACTGGGGAGTTTTTCAGGATGAAAATAAATGGGAATTTGAAAAGAGTAATGGGCAAATATTACACAATACAGGTGTGCAAAGCTCTTATGAGACTTACCCAAGAAGAATCACAGCTGTAATCAATGTCAAAGGTGTTCCTAACATGTTAAATACTTATGCAACGACTATATATATATATATTATTATTTTTTGTATAATTGTTCTTCCATTTTGACATTACATAGTATTTTGTGTAGATTGTTGACAAAAAATGACAATTAAATACATTTTAATCCCACTTTGTAAGACAACAAAATGTGAAGAAATCCAATGGGTCGGAATACTTTTGCAAGGAGCGGTATACAGTGCCAGTTGTCTGAAAGTGACAAAGTTTTGTAAATGTAGTGACTTAAAGCAACATAAATGTATTCCATAATTCATCACTGCTCAGTTTATTTAATCTATTGTGAGGAATACTTCAGTGTTGCTTTATAAATTCACCAGGAACACTTTCTGAAACTTTTTTGACGTTGTACTAAATAGGATGTACGCGTTTAAAACACAGTGTCCAGTGCCCAGTCTTCGGAATTCACACCTTGTCGCCCTCTCTTCCCTCTCCCAGCTAAACGACTCCCTCTCACAACTTTACACGGATCTCTTCTCCTTTAAACTGCATGTTGACTGGATGATTGACGCCCGAGTCAATATGAGCTTGCCAGTCTCTCCCAAGACACTAGAGGTCGCTAAAGGCCTGCATAAACTCTCAAGCTTCTGTTCTACTGCACTACAGCAGGTAGGTAGCGCAATATACTCTGGATACAGTTCTAGGATCCACTTACGCGCTCAAATTCCAAACCTTATCCATAAGTGAGGGAGTATGTGACCGACCTTAGATCAGAGTATAGGCTCAATGTACCCAAGCATTTTAGCTTAGTCACTGTGTGTAAAGAACATCTATATAATATAACACACATGGGAAAGCTGTTTGGATTTTGATAATTCACTGTGATATGTTCAGGAGTCATATTTTACAGTAACATACGATTCTTAGTTTGCACCATTCTAACTCCCCCCCCCCCCCCCCCCCCCCCTTTCTTCCCCCATTATAGACTGCATGCACACTACCCCAGATTTCCATCCCCTCCTTTCCAACACAACTCAAAGCCTGGGATGTGGCCCTCCTCTCCTACGAGATTCCTGAGCGGTTACGATTCTACTGTCAATGGTCAACCAGAGTGTTGCTCCTCCTTAGGTCAAAGGTTCAGCGCCTTTGACATAAAGTTTCCCGCCATCTAAATTCCTACTCTGTGCAACAACGAATGCCTTCCTCGAAAGCAGTGCTATCTTATTCAATTTAACTCAAGGTTTTTAGCCACAGTAAGTACGCTTACTTACTGTGATTGCGAATTGTGTTCAACTTGAGTGTTTAAGATTCAGCTTACTGTAGCGTCATTCTTTCAAACATAATGCACTCTATAAGGTCATTTGCTTTTTACCTCTCCCTTTGGTCTTAGCTCATTTATATGTTGAATTGAAAATTCTTCTTCTCTAATATACAGTCGTTTATAATATCCTTATTACAGGGCTGTTACTGAAGAATGTGATTGAATTAGGGTTAACCCTAACCCTAAATCTGAATGAGCCTATGACCCTGTTTTGTATTGTATTTACTGAATGTACAGTTATTTATTAACCAAGTGTCTCATATCTGAGCCTATGATATATTTGATGCTGGCATCACATATTTTTTATACAAATACATTATAATATCCATGGGATTTACCCATCTAAAATAAAAAGACAGTGATATATTACCATGTTGTCCTGCATTTCTATACATCATTCTAAATAAACTGACATACTGTCTGTGTAACTTACTTGAATTGTATCTACTTAATGACTTCATAACACATTTATAAGGCTTTCATAGCAGTACTATCGACCCGTAGCACTCGCTTCCGTCATCATAAAGTCCTTCGAGAGGCTAGTCAAAGACCACATCACCTCCTCCCTCCTCGACACACTCGACCCTCTCCAATTCGTCTGACAGATCCAGGGACGACACAATCGCCATTGCACTGCACACTGCCCTCACCCACCTGGACAAAAGGAATGCATATGTGAGGATGCTGTTCATCGACTACAGCTCGGCCTTCAATACCATAGTACCCTCTAAGCTCACCGCAAAGCTCACAGCCCTGGGACTGAACTCCACTCGGTGCAACAGAGCTGCCGTGGAGACGGTTAAAAACGTCACGTTCCGTGGCGTACACATCTCAGAGGAGCTGAAATGGTCGAATCACGCGGACACTGTGGTGAAGAAGGCACGACGGCGACTCTTCAACCTTAGGAGGCTGAAGAAATTTAGCCTGTCCCCGACGGCCCTCAGTGTTCTACAGGACCACAATCAAGAGCATACCGTCGGGCTGCATCACAGTCTGGTAGGGCAACTCCACCGCTGACCGCAAGGAGCTACCAGAAGGTGGAAAGCTCAGCCGAACACACGATTGGATGCACACTGCCCGCCCTACAGGACACCTACAACACCAGGTGTCGCAGGAAGGCCAAGAAGATCATCAGGGACACCACGGACTGTTCTCCCCGCTTCCATCATACAGACACGGACAGTATAGGAGCATCATGGTAAAAAAATGAAAGACTGGCCAATAGCTTGTAACCCCAGACCATCAGGCTGCAGTAGGGACCCTTTAAATGAAGTGTCACCCAGAACTTTGCTACACATGAACATGTAACACTGAGGACATATTGCTAACACAGCTAAAGTGACAGTACAGTTGTAAGTTGCGTGGTAATGCGAGGCACAGAGAAATGTATCTGCCCCAAGGGGGGCTGGAGGGGTTAGAAAAGATGTTGGGCAGAATAGCTGGTGGTCGGATGGGTGGCGGTGGGGGAGATAGTTGGATAGTTGGCAAGCTGGAGGAAATAGAGTTGGCAGGCACTCGAGGTACGAGAGGATCGCACTATAAAGCTGTTTTGGTGTGTGACCCCCTGCAGCTGTTCGGTTTGTCAAATGAGGGGAGAGAGGGAGTTGGAGAGGAAGACAGAAAGAAAGACAGAAAGAATTAATAAAAAAATAAAGAATGAAAGACAAAGACAGAAAGAAAGAAAAACAAAGACAGAAAGACAGAAAGAAAGACAAAAAGTCAGACTGAAAGACAGACAGACAGAAAGACAGAAAGAAAGACAGAAAGACAGAATAAAGACAGAAGGAATGAAAGAGGCACAAAACAGGTGGACAAGTTGAGGAAAAGAGGCCGTCATTTGAAAGCCTGTGATGGAGTGTGTGCCACTTGTTAAGCACAGGTCACACACAGATGGTTATCCAAGCCCAGGTTTGTCAGAGTGGCATGCCCTCTCTTGCTTCTCTTCAAAGGTGAAATGCAGCAAGAGTGGAGGGAGAGAGAGAGAGAGTGGAAAATGAGAGAGTGTCTAGATAAGTGTTTGGATAGACACAGGCGTTTATTTGTTGACTGACAGATCAAACTCAAAACATTGACTGGCCTTGGGCTCCACAACAGGGAGGGAAGGCACCAGTGGGAGTGGCTGGCTTTCGACTGATGGGACAGACAGCTCACCAGAGAATCCGGAAGGAGGGAGAGAATGAGGGAGGAGTGCAGAGGTGAGGAACAGGGGAGCAAGATAATGTAAGGATTAAAGTAGGGGAGGAGATATCAAAACGCACAAACAGCAGAGATAGAAGGGCCTGTGCCGAGAAAGACAGACACGGACAACTATTCGACAAGATCTCTAGAGCAAGGACCTTACCTTGTGATTGGAAGCGCTACAGTGCAGCTTATGTTTTGTGGAAGCATTTCTGAAAGGTGCACTACTTGGTGGATGTGGGCAGGGATACAGATTCACTGCAACCTGTCTGTGAGGAACATCACAATATCAGTGTGAAGTCAACCACAGAGCCAAAATGACAGTAAGTAAGCTATCCTCTCAACCCCATTTTCCTCTGCAACCAAGTAAGAATTAGGAGCAATGTGTTTCATTCAGCCAATAATCATCAAGGTTTAGGGAGACATTTGTAGAAGTTTTCTAAGATGATGACTTCTCATGGAATTGATTTCATCCAGTTTAACTTCATACATTTTTTTCCGAAATTTATTCATAGGAAATTCCCTTTTATTGCACTGTTATATAAACAAGGGGGGGGGGGGTCCAGTCTCTAATGCATGTACTGCCTCCATTACAATAGTGTATTTTCCTTGCTGACTACGCCAATGTAGAATTTACATCATACATAAATGCACCCCCCCCCCCCACACACACACACAAATGTACTCATAATGCTTAGAATATTTATATTTCATTGAATTTTCATTTAGGATAAAAAATACAAATGTAAATAGCCGGTTAATATTGAGCTGTACAAATGCAAGCAACATTTCTGCCTTATACCGATGTGAGATGTCCCCGTTATGTGACAAAATGCTATCACACGTGACACTGATACTAGACAGCAGGTTATTAAATACAACCAATTGAATGTGTAGTATACACTATTTGGTAACACATACATTGTAAATGCCTATACATGTTTTTAAATGCTTTATAAATGATTATAAATGCTATGAAAGCTTATGAATTGGAATCCTTGTAATGCTTGTAAATAATGAAATACCTATTTATTAACAGTTAACTAATGCTTGTTCATGATAGGTTTTATAAAGTGTTTACCCATTATATTGATTCATATTCATATCAATCCATACTGTTTCTGCTTACACTATTGATACGGAACGTTCCACTATTGTAATCCATATTGAGTAGTAGATAGAAGTGGGGTAGAGGACAAGACAAGCTTAATCCACAAACCACACAACTCTCTTTCCCCCAACACAAAGTTACATAACCAAGGTGTTAAATCCATGTCCCTACAGGCTATTCAGATAATGCCGTGCTGGCAGGGGTCTGGGCTGGGCTTAACCCTGTGGAGCTAGCTATGCCACAGAGATGTACTAATGGGGAGTCTTGGGGTCAATCCGGTCGGCAAATACAGAAAAATCCCACAATAGCTCTCCTGGTGCCAATCAATGGAACAGACAACAACCAATCAGAATAAATCAACGGCTTTGTTGAAATAGGAGGTGTCCAAAAACTGTCCATCAAGCCGTTCATAGGGCTATAAAGGGAAGTCTTTACATCTGGTTTAGTGATAAGCATCACGACAGATATCTGTCATGCTCCCATCTCCGCAGGCTGCCACGAGACTATTGGACGAGATGTGCCATCTCACGGCCCAGTCGCTTACATCACTGGAGACCTCGGACCACTTCCAGGTGGTCAAGATGTTAGGGGAGGGGTCGTACGGGAAGGTCATGTTGGCTGTACATCGGAAAAGAGGTAAACTATGGATCTGTTTTAATCCTAACCGCAGTTTGCCTGGCCTCATATCTCCAGATTGTCTTTCTTTCTTTTGTTCTGATCACTTTTCTCTCTTTCCCTTCCCTCAAGGAACTCCAATGGCCCTGAAGTTCTTTCCTCGTGATTCCACAAATCTCTTCTCCTTTTTGCGAGAGTATAACCTCTCCCTCTCCTTCTGCACTCACCCGTCCCTGACCAAGGCCCTGGGCATTGCCTTCTCCACCCCCTCACATTACGTTTTCGCCCAGCAAGCCAGCCTCTTCGGTGATCTATACGACGTCATTGTCCCTGAGGTATAATATACAGTATGTGTAAAAAAAAAAAAATCCACGCCCATGAGACATTTGTCAGTGTGTTCTGTTATGAATCTTTGGTAACTAACAGAATGGGAAATGTAGTTCAACTGTGCCTATGTCTATGTCTCAGGTGGGTGTGGAGGAGGACTGCGTCCAGAGGGTGGTTTCCCAGCTGTGCGGTGCCCTAACCCACCTCCACTCCCTGGGCTTCGTCCACCGCGACGTCAAGCCCGAGAACATCTTCCTGGTCGACGCTGCCTGCCGCTGGGTCAAACTGGGCGACTTCGGTATGGCCAAGGCCACGGGAACCAAGGTACCCGGTGTGTGGTACAGTTCTGCTTACTGTACGCCCGAGGCAGAGATAGCGAAGGAGTCGGAGGATAGTAGACATAATCCTGCTTCAAAACCTGATGGAGGAAATGGTTTGGACAACAAGATCAAGAGGGTGTGGGTGTCGGTGGAGGTCAGTACAGACTGCTGGGCCTTGGGGATCCTCATCTACGCCATGCTGACTGGCAGTCTACCCTGGACGCAGACCGCGTCCGACGACCGCTCGTACATCAAGTACCAAGAGTGGTTTGACCAGCAAGATGGTCAGGACGACGAACTAGACCTATGGGGGGAAGGAAAAGACGAGGACATCATGAGGAGTTTGGATGAAGACAAGCCGAATCGGAGCAAGAGAAAATCCCATCCGGTCGCCCCCCAGTTTGCCTGTTTCACCCCACTGGCCAGTTCCCTTTTCCTGTCACTACTTCACCCGCAGCCTAGGCTTCGCGGTAGGCCCGACGATGTGCTGGGCTACCTCGGAGGAGACTGGTTGCAGGTGAAGGAGAAGATACAGCTGGAGGAGGAGAGGAAGAAAATGAGAGGGCGAGAGGTCATCAGGAACGAGAGAGAGAGGGAAGGAAGGGGAGAGGGATAAAGGAGTGGCGACACACGATCATGAACTCACAAACTCAGAGGTGAAAGAGACAATATTTTTTGGACCTTCCAGAAGACAATACATATCCTCTGATGTGTCACATTGGTGCTTAAAAAGACATTGTACAGTATATAATACCACTACAGTTGCACTTACTGTAAGATAAATAGCCATCAAGTCATTGTTGATACTGGATAGCATTTGGGGATAGACACAGCTGCAATTGGCTACTTTAAGGACTTGAAAGCACTTTACAATTATCATTTTGATGTGTTCAATCTAGTAAATTCTAAGTGTGACTTGATGATGGTGTTTCTGTATTCTAATGTTTTTTTATAATATGTAAACGTCATATTATTTATTGTGGTTGGAATTGAGTCTAATAAACATTTTATTATGAGTTATCATTTGGATTAAACTCATAAATTCAAAGTTTTCCTGGGCCTACCTCTCTAGATTGCTATGATATTTACAAATGTTAAAGTCTTCTGCATTTTGTGTTGATTCTACAGTAAGTTATCTGGCTACTCTACTGTATTAAGTTAAGCAGGAAAATTGACCAGATTTCAGATTTTTGTGTTTTATTATTGGACTTGGAAAGTAGAATAACAACTGCGACTGCAAGCACCGCACTAGGCAAAAAACTGGTTGAATCATCGTTGTTCCCATGTCATTTCAACAACAAAAATGTAATGTGATGACATTGAGTTAATGTGGAAAACTGATTGGATTAGCAAAAAGTCACCAACGTAAGGGTAAGTTCAGTCTTTTTCACCCAACGTTTAACCTAAATCCAATGACATGGTGACATGTTTTGTTGATTTCACGTTGAATTCAGGTTAACTCAACCAAATGTAAATCAAAACTAAACATTGAACTGTGCCACTGTGCCTAGTGGGACATGACTATCACTCCATAATGTGAACTCCATGCAGTAGGCAGTTGGCCTTCAACAAGTAGCCGTACTCCTTGCCATAGAAGGAACTGGTATTATGATACAACATAAATCTGCTCGCCTGCACAGCAGGGTGCTCCAAAATCCCATAATAATGCACAATGTCAGCAGAACGTCATCGTCCCCATTGCAAATGGACGGAAATACAGAGGCCATTTTATGTGTTTGGGACCATCTCACTCCACAAGACGACACGGTGACTGTCATACACTTATCATGACAAACAAGATCCAAAGAAGATTGGAACAAAATGGCTGCTTGTTATGACGCATTTGCATTGTGGTGTGCGAGTAACTGAACACTATTTAATAACCATAACATGACACCCTGGCATGCATCGGCATACATACAAACACACCCTCACATACAGACACTAACACACAGAGTACCAAGCACACACAGTGAGATCTTCCCAGGGTGCCACATTTAAAAATAGACCGGCCGCAGTTTATTAACCACGACGAGCCATCATCATCCCCAACCCCCTGCTCTGCACCTTTCTCACTTGCCTACAAAGTTCTCAAACAGTTCACACAGCATTCACTTAACCCACTCACACACACTTTCAGTCAACATTATCACAAACAATGGGTGGATTCCTTGAACAGACCACACATGAACACGTAGGCCTGTCAGCCCTCTTTCTCATACCATCAATGCACATACACAACCGGTCAAAAGTTTTAGAACACCTACTCATTCAAGGGTCTTTCTTTATTTGTATTTTTACTATTTTCTACATTGTAGAATAATAGTGAAGACATCAAAACTATAAAATAACACATATGGAATCATGTAGTGACCAAAAAAGTGTAAACAAATAAAAATGTATTTTATATTTGAGATATTTCAAATAGCCACCCTTTGCCTTGATGACAGCTTTGCACACTCTTAGCATTCTCTCGACCAGCTCCATGAGGTAGTCACCTGGAATGCATTTCAATTAACAGGTGTGCCTTGTTAAAAGTTCATTTGTGGAATTTCTTTCCTTCTTAATGCATTTGAGTCAATCAGTTGTGTTGTGACAAGGCAGGGGTGGTATACAGGAGATAGCCATATTTGGTAAAAGACCAAGTCCATATTATGGCAAAAACAGCTCAAATAATCAAAGAGAAACAATAGTCCATCATTACTTCAAGACATGAAGGTCAGTCAATCCGGAAAATGTAAAGAACTTTGAAAGTTTCTTCAAGTGCAGTCGCAAAAACCACCAAGCGCTTAGATGGAACTGGCTCTCATGAGGACTGCCACAGGAAAGGAAGACCCAGAGTTACATCTGCTGCAGAGGATAAGTTCATTAGAGTTACCAGCCTCAGAAATTGCAGCCCAAATAAATGCTTCACAGAGTTCAAGTAACAGACACATCTAAACATCAACTGTTGAGAGGGGACTGTGTGAATCAGGGCATCATGGTCGAATTGCTGCAAAGAAACCACTAGTAAAGGACACCAATAAGAAGAAGAGACTTGCTTGGGCCAAGAAACACAAGCAATGGACATTAGACCGGTGAAAATTTGTCCTTTGGTCTGGAGTCTAAATTTGAGATTTTTGGTTCCAACAGCTGTGTCTTTGTGAGATGCGGTGTGGGTGAATGGATGATCTCTGCATGTGTATTTCCCACCGGAGGAGGTGTTATGGTGTGGGGGTGCTTTGCTGGTGACACTGCATGGCTACCACAGCATTCTGCAATGATACACCATCCCATCTGGTTTGGGCTTAGTGGGACTGTCATTTGTTTTTCAACAGGACAATGACCCAACACACCTCCAGTCTGTATAAGGGCAATTTGACCAAGAAGGAGAGTGATGGAGTGCTGCATCAGATGACCTGGCCTCCACAATCCCCCGACCTCAACCCAACTGAGATGGTTTAGAATGAGTAGGACCACAGAGTCAAGGAAAAGCAGCCAACAAGTGCTCAGCGTATGTGGGAAATCCTTCAAGACTATTGGAAAAGCATTCCAGGTGAAGCTGGTTGAGAGAATGCCAAGAGTGTGCAAAGCTGTAATCAAGGCAACGGGTGGCAACTTTAAACAAATCAAAATATATTTTAATATTTTAAATTCTTCAACACTTTTTTGGTTACTACATAATTCCCTATGAGTTCTTTCATAGTTTTTGATGTTGTAACGGCTTTCTTCTGTGGTGGATGAAGGAGAGGACCAAAGCGCAGCGTGGTTAGTGTTCATCATCTTTAATAACAAGAAAAAACGTGAACACTACAAAATACAAAACAATAAATGTGGAAAAACCGAAACAGTCCTATCTGGTGCATAGAACACAAAGACAGAAGACAACCACCCACAAAACCCAACACAAAACAGGCTACCTAAATATGGCTCCCAATCAGAGACAAACGACTAACACCTGCCTGATTGGGAACCATATCAGGCCAAACACAGAAACAGGAAAACTAGACACACAACATAGAATGCCCACTCAGCTCACGTCCTGACCAACACTAAAACAAAGAAAACACAAAAGAACTATGGTCAGAACGTGACAGATGTCTTCACTTTATTCTACAATGTAGAAAATAAAGAAAAACCTTGAAGTCAAAAAAACACCCTTCGTTGAACATTCTCACTAAATAATAAATCTAACTTTCAAATGTTTTTTTGTACCCTCAAAGCTTAATTAACATCACATTTTTTCTACCATGCATCATCCATAAGATGCACAAAGACACACGACTCCTTTTGAAGGTTTTTATTGCCACTTTCGCATGTCATGATGAGTAATGACGACCAAGGCAATAAATCATAAGTACGCATCCAGTGACAGGCAAAGGGTGGGTATTTGAAGAATCTCAAATATAAAATATATTTTGATTTGTTTAACACTTTTTTTGGTTACTACATGATTCCCATAAGTGTTATTTCATACAATATAGAAAACAGTACAAATAAAGAAAAAACATTGAATGAGTAGGTATTCTAAAACTTTTGACCGGTAGTGTACATGGACAGTAAACGCATATATCACACTAACTCCATGTACCACACAAGGCAACTGATGTAAAATAAGTCTGTCAATAAAATAGTTATTCTTTAGGACTATTGTAATAAGTCTTTGTGTACAACCCTACATGGGTCAATTCTGCCTGACTGTGTTTGGCAAGTCAATTTATTAGCTTGAATACATTTGCTCTCTTGACACTCGCAACTTCTTGGAAACGACAGCGAGGTCAGTGGCAAGATATCTACATGTACAGGATGTTGAACCCAGTCAAATCAAAACATTATGGAACTGTAACTCAACCAACACAAGGCAACTGGAAAACGTGTGGTTGTGTCATTCATACCTAACACTTTACATTACAACCTGGTCTCAAATATGTAAATCCAGGACACTCAAATTAGTCTGATATGTTACATTTGGTATGGTTACCTAAGACGATATTTACCACTTTCTCCAATTAGAAAAAACAGTACAAGAATTCAACATCTATTGGGTTTGAGTCATCTTGACCCATAGACTACATTAGATCCCAAAGACCAACAGTCGGTCTTTACAAACAACTGATTCCATGTTGAGTCCTGGGTGATACAACTCCTGATCCCCTTGTAAAACACTGAGGTTGAAGCACCCAATGCAAGATAGGTCACACTACAATGGGTTGTCCTTTGTGTCCTTTGTCCTTTGCGTAAATCAAAGCGTAAAAACTCTGGTTTTATGAGAAAAACCAGGGGCGGAAAATGGCGGCAGAAAAGGGGCACTAGCCAGTAGTAAATGTATATGGAGGGATAAAATACAGTTGTCATCTGCCAGGCTAACAACACCAGGTTATAACTCACTCGGCCAAAACTCGTTAATTATGGCTCGTTAACGGCTGGACAGTTTAATTAGGGTATTACACATGGGAAGGAGAGGGGCTGGGTTGGAGGGGGCTGAGAAGGATCGCTGCACAGCTCCAATAAATGACTACAACCGCGGCTCACTCCTGACATTTCACCTGATATGAGTCATTAACGGTGTGTGCTTGTAAAAGTATGCCAAAGTTTGTGTGTGTGAGTGAGAGTGAGAGTGAGAGTGAGGGCATGAAAGATCAAGAGAGATGCAAGAAAGTGCATTTTAGGTATGTGTAAAATGTATTTTCTCGTGGCCACAACATCAGAACATCCCATGCCAACTAAATTCAAACCGATCTGTCTCATATTTTGGCTTAGAGTTTCATAGAAATGTATTAAATGTTGACATACAATTTTACATAAGGTGCCAGTCTCTGATGGGTAAGTTAATATTAGCATCCAGTAGCTACAAGTCTGTTAATGGGCCTAGCGCACGACTAGTGCAGTCAGGCACTCTGCGGTCTGACACCTGAACCCTCGCGCACTGCCTTCGACCAGGCCTGTGTTTGTGAGGCAACTTTAAAAAATGATGGATGTAGGACATGAGAGCATTGGAATCAGAACTAGAATCTCATGTGCTTGTATACAAATATCATAACTCTCAAATATACTTTGAATCACAAGGTAAAGAATAACATTACATAACATAATAAAGTGACTTTTCAAAGATGCTATTCAGTCACGTCCTCCTGAAAAGTATACTTTTATAATATGAGTTGGATTGAAGTGTTTGAAAGATGTTTCAGATATATTTTCAGAATTAATGAGAGTCGATGGTAATAATGAAAACACCTAAATCAAATACCTAAAGCGAAATACAGCACATTTACCCAAAAATAGTTTTTCGGAATCGACAACCACCAAGTCGATGGAAACATCATGTTAAATTGTGTTTTGAGAGCAACATCCCTTCGTCTGCCACAACTATCCACTGCCACCAACCACTAATTTTAGCATTTTCTAATGTAGGATAATGAATGTCCCCTAGTTAGCATGCTTCAAATATCATGTCCAAATCATCTCTGAAAGAGATTGTGTAGTTCAAATGAAGTTTATTTTGGATGATTTGTGCATGAAATTTAAAGCATACCAACGGGGGACATTTACTTCCATGGGTTTTGGTTAGAAAATGCTAATATTAGCAGTTGGTGGCAGTGGCTAGTTGAACATAACCAAAGTGTGGATTGCAGTCTTTTCTTGTACATACAGCCAGTAGACTAAGGAAACAAATATGCTAATTTCCAATTTGGCTAAGTTATCCCTTGAATGTGAAAAATGTAAGGATATTTGACACTGAGCTTGGTCCAGACCCTCTTGGTATTTTCACAGTACGTCATCTTCAAAGCATTAACAGACTAATAGCGTTGCAAGTCCCGTTCATCAGAACTATGTGTATGTGTATGAGCCACGTGTTGCCAATTGATCAGTTGAACGATATCCTGGGACGGATGGGGACAGATGGGGGAATAGAGAGAGATAGATGAGGCTCAGTGGAAGTCATTGAGACTCTACCTCCTCTCCTTTTTCCATCTCTCTCATGACTCTCACTATCCATCCATCTCCTTCCTTCGTTTTCTCTGTCAGCAATGCTAAAAGCGACCAGCCGCGGAGAGATCATGCACTGACCCTCTGCTCCTCACCTCTCCCTCACTCTTCCTTCTCGTCTGTCCAGGTCATGTCACCAGCAACCAGTCATGGAGTCACACTAGCCCCCTCTCACCCCCAGCTCTTTCTCTCCCCCCCTCTCTCTCCCCCACTCCTTCTCTTCATTGACTTCCAGCCTCTGCCTGGCTTGTTGTCACAGTCTTATCAATCTGTCTGTCCACTGTGTTCTTCACGTGATGTTCCCTGTGCCCATGTCCCCCTGACCCTGTTGTGGCAACTTGGTATTTGTGACGAATGTGTCAGGTCTATTAAAAGGTCCAATTCAGCTATTTTATTTCAATATCAAATAATTATTGGGTTAATAAAATAAATATTTTTATATACTTCTACTTATTCAGGGCAACCCAATTGAGACCAGTGTCTCATTTACAATGGTGCCTGACAAAATTACATCAACAAAATTATTAAAAAACTATCAGACAGCTATAAATACATCAGGTTATTACAACAAGTTATAATAATACATTGAAATAATTGCACGCTTCAGTAAACTCATTTAACACCAGAGTTTTAAACTGCTCTATCGGCAGCAGGGAATCCATTTTGCGCAGCAGGGATTCCGTGACAGCTTCCAGCTGTTCATAGAGAGGTAAGATCGAAAATATCAAAAAAATAAGCCCATCTTAAATCTTAGCTTTTTAACGAGCTCATCTGTATACATTTCTTTAATATTAGATCTTATCAATCCAAACGCCCAGATATTTATAGGCGGGACCCCGCTCGATAAGAGAACCAAACATCCAATGAGTGAATGTGTAGCCCATGTGAGATATTTTCCTGTGAATTAGAGAACAACATACTGTATATTTAGTTTTGCCTGCATTAAGTAAAAGTTTTAAATCAACAAGGGCTTTCTGTGAGGTAACAAAATCAGATTGCAGCTCTAACATACGTTGGTCAACAGTCGGTGCGATGGCATCTATACTGTACACAGATTCATATTACAGGATTTAATACATAGACCAATATTATTTGTATAAAGAGTAAAGAGAACAGGTCCCAAAATCGACCCCTGCGGTACACCTTGCGTAATATCAAGGAAACTAGACTTATCACCACCCGAAAGCACACATTGTGTCCTGTTTGTCAAATAGTTCTCAAACCATTTGCAAGACTCCTTATCCAGGCCCATTTCAGACGGTTTTTGAATGAGTAGGGAATGGTCAACTGTGTCGAAGGCCTTGGAACGGTCTCTAAATAAGGCAGCACAACGATTCTTATGATCTAGGCGATTTAACCCATCAGCTGAAACAAGCGTAGTGGCTGAAACAGTGCTATGTCCAGGTCTGAAACCAGATTAGTGGAAATGTAGAATAGATTGAGTAGTTAAAAAAGGTTCTTAGCTGGGAGTTGGTCCAAATCTTTCCAAATCTTAGGGATAACACCTAGAATGTAATTTGTCAAGTTAAAAATCAGGTTAGAGGTTCAACGACGAGTGGGGCAGAGAGCTGTAGTCAGGAGAGGTCAAGTGAATCATCTCCTGCATAAACATTACACCATAGAAATCAAATGGTTGAAATGAAAATGAAGTATGTGGGGGCAGCAGGTAGCAGGTAGCCTAGCCTAGTGGTTAGAGTGGAGGGGCGGCAGGTAGCCTAGTGGTTAGAGTGGAGGGGCGGCAGGTAGCCTAGTGGTTAGAGCGTTGGGCCAGTAACCAGCAGGTAGCCTAGTGGTTAGAGCGTTGGGCCAGTAACCGAAAGGTTGCTAGATTGAATCCCAGAGCTGACAAGGTAAAAATCTGTTGTTCTGCCCATGAACAAGGCAGTTAACCTACTGTTCCAAGGCTGTCATTGTAAATAAGAATTTGTTCTTAACTGACTTGCCTAGTTAAATAAACGGTCAAATAAATGTGAGTCTGCCTCATTCTCTACAATCTGTTCTGATGTGACTAAAGGACTCCCTCTAGTGGAATGAGATACATTTTCATAGATTATCTTTTCAAACAGACGGCTAGCTGACGCAAAATGGTTATTAAAAGCACTACAAATTTCCGTTTTGTCTAGTATGGGACCAGAGGCTTTCAAAACCTGCTGGGCATTACGACATTACGACGGGGTGGAGTTTTGTTTGAAGGATTTTACCACTTTCCAGAAGTTGCCTTGATTACCACCACTCTCCGATACACAATTCAAGAAATATGTTGATTTAGCTTTTCTTTGAGATAGATGTCCATTTCTCAAATGTCTGAAGGACAAAAACATCTTCTTAGCAAAGAGCAATTTCTCAAGCAACTATTTTGCTAGGACTGTCTGTACATGTATGTACATAAAACCCCAAAAAGTCCCGTTGACTGCACTGGGCCTTTAATTTCTCAACCTTTCGAGCTTTAGATAATGTGAGGTATTTCAACGTGGGAATCGGCATGGGCCTGTGTTAACATTCATGTCCTGTGTACAGTATATAGGTGTGAGTAGATATATTGAGGCTGGGGTGGCAGGTTAAAAGCACAGTGGTGTAAGTACTTAACTAAAAATACTTTAAAGTACTACTTATGGAGTTTTTTTTGTATCTGTACATTACTTTACTATTTTTATTTTGGACAACTTTTACTTTTACTTCACTACATTCCTAAAGAAAATAATTTACTTTTAACTCCATACATTTTCCTTGACACCCAAAAATACTTGTTACATTTTGAATGACTAGCAGGACAAGAAAATGGTCCAATTCACACACTTATCAAGAGAACATCCCTGGCCATCCCTACTACCTGATCTGGCAGACTGCCTAAACACAAATGCTTCGTTTGTAAATGATGTCTGAGTGTTGGAGTGTGCCCCTGGCCATCCGTAAATAAATTAAAAACAAGAAAATCGTGCAGTCTGGTTTGCTTAATATAAGGAATTTGAAAGGATTTATACTTTTACTTTTAGTTATGATAGTTAAGTACATTTTATCAATTACATTTACTTTTGTTACTTAAGTATATTTAAAACCAAATACTTTTACTCAAGTAGTATTTTACTGGGTGACTCACTTGAGTCATTTTCTATTAAACTTATCTTTACTTTTACTCAAGTATGACAATTGGGAGCAGAGCATGTACAACGCAATTCAAAGTGGCTCTGTGGTGGTCAGCGTTGGGCTGTCCCCCTAGTGGTAAAGGTTGACAGCTACAACAAATATTTGACATACTTTTTCCCTGTCAGGGGATATAGGGATGTAAATGTAAAACTTGAAATATTAATATCCTCATTTTTGGAATGTATTTTGGGAAGCCATGTTTTCTAACACCTTTGACATACAGTACCAGTCAAAAGCTTGGACACACCTACTCGTTCAAGGGTTTTTATTTATTTGTACTATTTTCTACATTGTAGAACAATAGTGAAGAACTCAAAACTATGAAATAACACATATGGAATCATGTAGTAACCAAAAAAGTGTTAAACAAATCAAAATATATTTTTGATTTTAGATTATTCAAAGTAGCCACCCTTTGCCTTGATGGCTTTGCACACTCTTGGCATTCTCTCAACCAGCTTCACCTAGAATGATTTTCCAACAGTCTTGAAGAGGTTCCCACATATGCTGAGCACTTGTTGGCTGCTTTTCATTCACTCTGTGGTCCAACTCATCCCAAACCATCTCAATTGGGTTGAGGTCAGGTGATTGTGGAGACCAGGTCATCTGATGCAGCACTCCATCACTCTCCCTCTTCATCAAATAGCACTTACACAGCCTGGAGGTGTGTTGGGTCATTGTCCTGTTGAAAAACAATTGATTGTCCCATTAAGTGCAAATCAGATGGGATGGCATGTCGCTGCAGAATGCTGTGGTAGCCATGCTGGTTAAGTGTGCCTTGAATTATAAATAAATCACAGACAGTGTCACCAGCAAAGCGCCCCCACACATCCTCCTCCATGCTTCATGGTGGGAACCACATATGCGGAGACCATCCGTTCACCTACTCTGCATCTCACAAAGACTTCGAGGTTGGAACCAAAAATCTCCAATTTGGACTCATCAGACCAAAGGACAGATATCCACCAGTATAATGTCCATTGCTTGTGTTGCTTGGCCCAAGCAAGTCTCTTCTTCTTATTGGTGTCCTTTAGTAGTGGTTTCTTCCTTCATGTCTTAAAGTAATGGACTGTCATTTCTCTTTGCTTATTTGAGCTGTTTTTGCCATAATATGGACTTGGTCTTTTACCAAATAGGGCTATCTTCTGTATACCTCCCCTAACTTATCACAACACAACTGATTGGCTCAAACGCATTAAGAAGGAAAGAAATTGCACAAATTAACAAGGCAAATCAAATCAAATTTTATTAGTCACATACACATGGTTAGCAGATGTTAATGCGAGTGTAGCGAAATGCTTGTGCTTCTAGTTCCGACAATGCAGTAATAACCAACAAGTAATCTAACCTAACAATTCCACAACTACTACCTTATACACACACAAGTGTAAAGGGATAAAGAATATGTACATAAAGATATATGAATGAGTGGTGGTACAGAACGGCATAGGCAAGATGCAGTAGATGGTATAGAGTACGGTATATACATATGAGATGAGTACTGTAGGGTATGTAAACATAAAGTGGCATAGTTTAAAGTGGCTAGTGGTACATGTATTACATAAAGATGGCAAGATGCAGTAGATGATATAGAGTACAGTATATACATATGAGATGGGTAATGTAGGGTATGTAAACATTATATTAAGTGGCATTGTTTAAAGTGGCTAGTGGTACATTTTTACATATTTCCATCAATTCCCATTTTTAAAGTGGCTGGAGTTGAGTCAGTATGTTGGCAGCGGCCGCTAAATGTTAGTGGTGGCTGTTTAACAGTCTGATGGCCTTGAGATAGAAGCTGTTTTTCAGTCTCTCGGTCCCTGCTTTGATGCACCTGTACTGACCTCGCCTTCTGGATGATAGCGGGGTGAACAGGCAGTGGCTTGGGTGGTTGTTGTCCTTGATGATCTTTATGGCCTTCCTGTGACATCGGGTGGTGTAGGTGTCCTGGAGGGCAGGTAGTTTGCCCCCGGTGATGCGTTCTGCAGACCTCACTACCCTCTGGAGAGCCTTACGGTTGTGGGCGGAGCAGTTGCCGTACCAGGCGGTGATACAGCCCGACAGGATGCTCTCGATTGTGCATCTGTAGAAGTTTTTTGATTGAAATACATTCCAGGTAACTACCTAATGAAGCTGGTTGAGAGAATGCTAAGAGTGTGCAAAGCTGTCAAGGCAATGGGTGGCTACTTTAAACAAATCAAAATATATTTTAATATTTTAAATTCTTCAACACTTTTTTGGGTCCTACATAATTCCCTGAGTTCTTTCATAGTTTTGATGTCTTCACTTTATTATACAATGTAGAAAATAAAGAAAAACCTTGAAGGCAAAAAAACACCCTTCGTTGAACATTCTCACTAAATAATAAATCTAACTTTCAAACGTTTTTTACCCTCAAAGCTTAATGAAAGTCAAATTTTTTCTACCATGCATCATCCATAAGTTGCACAAAGACACGGCACCTTTTGAAGGTTTTTATTGCCACTTTCACATGTCATGATGAGTAATGATGACCAAGGCAATAAATCATAAGTACGCATCCAGTGACAGAGCCATGCGAAACCATGTTCTGGGGAAGGTAAACAAACACTATTGACATGAGGCAACTTTAGTCATTCACTCCCAACAGCATTCATCAATAAACAGCAGCACATCCTCCCCAACAATAGCTGGAGTTGTCATAGATTCATCAAAATTACACTGTTAGACAATCATCATATTTCACAGCCTGGTTGCCAGATTGGTTTCAGCATTGGCTATTGATAAAGGAGTAGGCAAACACAGATCTGGCTACTTATTTCATAAACAGACAAATGAAACATTGAATAGCACTTTTGCGCACATCATTCGTTTTATACCGATTTACTTGTCATTCTTTTCATTACAAATATGCATTTTGACCAATTTTTCATCCAATGTACACTACATCACAACTACCTACCTACAAATGGACTGTAGAGTGCTCTGTCAAGTCCTCCACAAAGTAAACACAGATACATGCTCTTCTCTCTTCAAAAAGGCCCAGTGTGTGAGGTGGTCAGTACAAAGGTAACAGATACGTTCAACAATATGAGATCTACTCCGTTTCTCCCCGTTCTCCCAAAAACCCACTATAGTTGATATGCAATCATAAGGAATATGGGAGATTCCATCCAGCCAATGCATACACTAATCCAATGCTTTTAAATCCTTGAGGGGGGAGTGAACAAATGCACACTGAGGAGAATCGGAATTGACCTACTGTCCTAGCAATTACAATTCATTACTACAAATCCTTTCCCCTATTATGACCAGAAGAAAACCATATGGGAAAGGATGTCTCCCTATGGGTTGTCCTCTATAAATCAAGCATGTCGTGATGATTAGGTAAACATTAACAAGAGGGCACTGTTTCTGGGTAAAAAGGAGTACTGTAAATTTGCTGCTACTCTTGTGATAACAGGAAATTGAAGATCCTATCATAATAGCCCTTAGGCGGTATTGAAGACCTCCCATAAATCTCATATGACGACCAAACATTGAATATGTGCGATAGATTTGCATTATTATCCAAAATATGACTTCTTCATTATTATTTTTTACCTTGGGAGGAGATTATAGCCTACATTCATGAATAGTTTTGATAAAGACATTCTAGAAGTGCATGGTGTTCCTTGTCTCTTGGACAGTTTTCTGTTGTATTGTAGTGACAGAGGGAGGCGGTGTGTTCAGCGATGGAATCAAATACAAAATGCAGTGACGTGGACTCAAAACTGGCTCCAATTCAGAGTGTGCTGTTGTTGCGATGTTGGAGGGAGAGAACTGAAGATAAAGATACAATTTTTACAGGCTGATTGACTCATAGCAATACCGGTGTTACAGAATATCAAGCATGTACAGTACCAATCAAAAGTTTGGACACACCTACTCACTCAAGGGTTTTTCTTTATTTGTACTATTTTCTACATTGTAGAATAATAGTGAAGACATCAAAACTATGAAATAACAGATATGGAATCATGTAGTAACCAAAAAATGTTAAATCAAAATATTTTAGATTCTTCAAAGTAGCCACCCTTTGACTTGATGGCAGCTTTGCACACTTTTGGCATTCTCTCAACCAGCTTCATGAGGTAGTCACCTGGAATGCTTATCCAACAGTCTTGAAGGAGTTTCCACATATGCTGAGCACTTGTTGCCTGCTTTTCCTTCGTTCTGCAGTCCAACTCATCCCAAACCATCTCAATTGGGTTGAGGTTGGGTGATTGTGGAGGTCAGGTCATCTGATGCAGCACTCCATCACTCTCCCTCTTTGTCAAATAGCACTTACACCGCCTGGAGGTGTGTTGGGTCAATGTCCTGTTGAAAAACAAATGACAGTCCCACTAAGCGCAAGCCAGATGGGATGGCGTATCGCTGCAGAATGCTGTGGTAGCCATGCTGGTTAAGTGTGCCTTGAATTCTAAATATTTCACAGACAGTGTCACCAGCAAAGCACGCCCACACCATCACACCTCTTGCTTCACATTGGGAACCACACATGCAGAGGTCATCCATCCTACTCTGCTCACAAAGACACAGAGGTTGGAACCAAAAATCTCAAATTTGGACTCATCAGAACAAAGAAAAGATTTTCACCGGTCTAATGTCCATTGCTCGTGTTTCTTGGCCAAAGCAAGTCTCTTCTTCTTATTGGTGTACTTTAGTAGTGGTTTCTTTGCAGCAATTCGACCATGAAGGTCTGATTCTGTCTCCTCTGAAGAGTTGATGTTGAGATGTGTCTGTTACTTGAACTCTGTGAAGCATTTATTTGGTCTGCAATCTGAAGTGTAGTTAATCGACGATTTCTGAGCCTGGTAACTCTAATGAACTCATCCTCTGCAGCAGAGGTAACTCTGGGTCTTCCTTTCCTGTGGAAGTCCTCATGAGAGCCAGTTTCATCATGGTGCTTGATGGTTTTTGCGACTGCACTTGAAGAAACTTTCAAAGTTCTTTACATCTTCCGGATTGACTGAGCTTCATGTCTTAAAGTAATGATGGATTGTCATTTCTCTTTGCTTATTTGAGCTGTTCTTGCCATAATATGGACTTGGTCTGTTACCAAATATGGCTATCTTCTGTATACCCCTCTACCTTGTCACAACACAACTGATTGGCTCAAACACATTAAGAAGGAAAGAAAATCCACAAATTAACAAGGCACACCTGTTAATTGAAATGCATTCCAGGTGACAGCCTCATGAAGCTGGTTGAGAGAATGCCAAGAGTATGCAAAGCTGTCATCAAGGCAAAGGCTGGCTACTTTGAAGAATCTCAAATACATTTTGATATATTTAACACTTTTTTGGTTACTACATGATTCCATATGTGTTATTTCATAGATTGTCTTTCCTATTATTCTACAATGTAGAGAATAGTAAAAATAAAGAAAACCCTGGAATAAGTAGGTGTGTCCAAACTTTTGACTGGTAGTGTATATCAGTATGTCATAGCATAACAAGAAAAAGGGCTAAAATAAGCTCATCACAGACAGTTGTAACAAGTTACCTTGCAGGAGTGGAGTCTCCCCAAAGATCAGTGCTGGGGTTGGATGACTGGACCACAGTGTTGGAGTTACTACTATCCAGATCTAGCAAACAGCCTAGAGAGAGAAAAAGAGACCCTTTTGTGTGTTCAGTGGCAACTGTTCATTTGTGATTGCCAAAGCAATTGAAATAAACAATGTTAACATAAGTTTCCCATTCCAATAAAGCCCCTTTGAATTGAGAGAGAAAGAATAAACAATCACAGCTACCAAATTAAAGCTTAATTTATCTATAGAGAAAAGTTTATCAAGGCTTTATTGAGAGTTTTAACTGCTGTACCGATCTCTGGGCCTCCTGTTTGAGGCACTGTGTTGTGATTGGAGAAGGTAGAGGAAGGAGGAGTAGCCATCTTTCCTTTTGGTGGCGGCGGTAGGAGACCAGACCCACCTGCCCCCTGTGAGCGTGGCTTATCCCTTTTTTTGCCTTGCTGGTAGAGAGAAAGGATGATAGAGAAAAATATTGAAATTGGAACGCTTAAGGAATATTGGGTGTTGGTGAAAAGTTAAATGGCCAATCGCAAACAGACCCCAGGGTCACAAGCTATGATTTTGTTATACAATTTCTATGAGAATGATCTAGTTTAATTGTTCCAGGTCTTTACCCCAATATTAAGGGTGATGGTTTGTCCTTCTTTAAATCCCAAGTCCAGCTTTGGTCCCGAAGCTGCCCCCTGAGGGTTTTTGCTGATCTCATTCTCTTGTTTCACCCACCTGTAACACACACAAAATCAACCTAATATGCACTGACACTGGAAAAAGCAATGTCACATCAGTTGTTTTGGAAACTGCAATATCTGGAACAAGTATACTCAATGACAGTTTTGGCTGGCAGCTTATGCTGCAGACAGACCACGGTAGGCGTGTTTGTTATTAGTGGGAAACGGTGAAGCACCAGTGGTTGAGTGCCTTGACAGTCACACTGTCCCTGGAGTGACCCCTTCCATCACTTACTTAAAGTGGTCCTGCAAAGACACGTTGAAGTCAAAAGAGTCCCCTCTGTCCCCGAATCCAACACCAATGAACGCACTGCGGCCTGAGAGAGTAGGTTGACATAGCTGTATGAGTGCATAGGCATGGAGCTGACAGTGTGTTGCGAATTGACATTTGAGGAGAGCTGACAAATTCGAATGCGATCCGAGACATGATGTTGACATTGACTGATGAAAGTACCGTAACCTGCTAAAGGAAGCTGACATAACACTATATGACCTGTGTAAAAGTCTGACAGCTATGAATGCACAGGGAGGGGCTTTCACTCATATACACACCATTGCCATCCTGTATTCGCAGGACAAAGTAGCGACTGGAGTCGCTTACGGTTTCAACGGCGATGCCGGGATACTCTGTGACAGGGGCTTGGGCGAACAGCTCCCCTGCAGGATGGGAGGAGAAAACAACATAATAATAAACCACAGAGATAAGCTGTATGAAGTTCATTTTACTGGCTACATCGAAAGGGTGCCTGATGAGCAATGCTGGGACAAAGGGGCAGCTGTGCAGCACACACACAGTTTCATGACTCTCTCACCTGAGACCTTGTCTTCCAGTTTGATGTAGGCCACTTTGCCCTTCGCCGTGATCCGCATGCGCCCTGACCAATCGGGCACATCCAGCTTCCAGTCTGCTGCCCTACAGTTAATACCCAGGTAGCCAGGTAGCCAATAACACAGCAAAACAGGAAGTACATCATAATGTCAGTAAACAGTGCCTATTTAAACTGTTCTCAGACAGCTTCTGTAACAAATAGTACTGTGTAATATGGAGATATTTCTGAATTGACCCAATTGTCTTGTTCTTATAATGCCTGAAGGCTGAAGCAAGACTATTATGAAAATCACAAACCCCAATTAATAGCATATCAGATCATCTACGGTCTTAGAGAATCTCAATTAAAACCATTTAGCCTACAGTTAATTGGGCCACACACACATATAGGCCAGATTGAAAACAGTAGTCTGCTGAAACTACTTTTTATCCTCCCTGGCAGCTGGCACTGCTTGTTTCAGCTGTCCTTAATAGACAATGGTTTCATTATTTGAGCAATTCTGAAATAAAATGTTACTATCATAATAAGACTGTTGTAGAATGATTGCTAGCCTTGGCCAAAGGATATAGAGCTATTTATCACCTATATACATTCATATAACATTTGCTGTCAATGCATTACACCAATACATTTCCTGTGTAAACTATGGTGATAAACAACACACGCAAATAGACATATCATGCCATTCACTGTCGATCATCCGCACTCATAGTGCCAGCTTTGCGAGTGTAACATCAATATTGACAATGGGGCAGAATAATGAATGACTCATAGGCCTACGCAAAACAAATATTAGACACACATCGACAGCGGTAAACATCCTCTGAGCAAACAGACAGAGATAGGCGCACACACACACAATGCAGCACGATGACCACAGATAGAACCACCGGCACCGCGCGTTTAGTCCAACACGCCAAAAATGGGCCAACCCTTTGCATTTACCTGTATCCACGATTTGTAGCCCTCGGTGGTATGCGATAAACATTGATGTCGGGTTTAACGCACAGGATTGACTCATATTCGCCTTCGGTCGCCATTTATGTAAAAAAAATTGATGTGTGTCGAATTTATCGGTCCTTTCGGGTTTTTGCGAGTGGCCTACACACTCACAAGCCACGAGACGGCGATGACGTGACGGGGATTCAAGAGCGGAGTTTGTGTTCCAGGATGCATTGACCCTGAGCACATCCCCCAATGTTATAAGGCAGGATACCCCTTCCAATAATTAGTGGTGGAAAAAGTACCCAATTGTCATAATTGAGTAAAAGTAGACACCACAAGTAAAAGTCACCCTCTAAGTAAAATATACTTAAGTATCAAAAGCACATGTAATTGCTAAAATACACTTAAGTATCAAAAGTTAAAGTATAAATCATTTCAAATTCCTTAGAAACCAGATGGCACCATTTTCTTGTTTTTATTTTATTTACGGATAGCCAGGGTCACACTCCAACATTTAGACATAATTTACAAATGAAGCATGTGTGTTTAGTGAGTCCACAAGATCAGAAGCAGTAGTGATGACCAGGGATGTTCTGTTGATAAGTGCATGATTTTGACATTTTTCCTATCCAGCTAAGCATTCAAAATGTAACAAGTACTTTTTGGTGTCAAGGAAAATGTATGTAGTAAAAAGTACAATATTTTCTTAAGGAATGTAGTGAAGTAAAAGTAGTCAAAAATATAAATTGTAAAGTAAAGTACAGATACCCCCAGAAAACTACTTAAGTACTACTTTAAAGTATTTTTTCTTACGTTTTTTACACCACTGCCAATATGCATAGATGTGTAAGCACCCCTAGATGGCATTTGTAACCAAGGTAAACAGATGTTTATGTAAACATTTGAGACCCCAAAAATGCCGACATTATGAGAAACAGGCAAGACTGCTCCCAATAATAATCCGTTAATTTGTGGAAAAACAAAGAAGCGAACAGAGTCGTTTGTTTCCCTCTCAATAAAGACACTGTTACTACATTGTTTAATTTGATTGACTACAATGTAGCCTAACATCCTCGTGATTATTAAGTAGGGGGAGTGGTCTTTTAATCAGGTGCGGATTGCAGACGGAAGCGGAAATTGTAGTTTTCTTTTCTTCAGATCTCTGAAATTATCTCGAAGGTTCGTATTCCTTTGAAATAGACGCAGGATCATATAAATAAATGTATGCTCAATGGAAGTATGTATTTTAAAGGTGTCAGTTGTCCATATAAGTAGACCAAAGCTGTCATCAGATGACTGTCGTTGACAGCTAACTGGTTCGCTTGCTAAAGCTTGCTCTAAAAACAACATTCGACAGCCATAAAGACGCACTGACGTTTTTTTTTTTAAATCTACGCCGGTCGCTGTCCATGGTGCTGAATCGTGATGCATTTTGTAGATGGATGTATATAACGCAACTAGCGTTCGTGACAAGACGAAAATTGCCAAATAACATGCTAAATCGACAATAGCCTACTCGGGTGCATAGCTAATCGGTAACACTGCAGAGCCTGGATTTGTCGCCATAGCATTGGCATTGCAGAATGCTAGCTAGCTAGCCACAGAGCTAGCTTAGCTTATTGCAAACATGAATGGTGTTGATTTGGTCGCAATCATGACTAGGTCTAGTTTCTAGGCTGCTTTCGGCATTTTCTGTTTGGCATTTACATGATAAAAACACACAATTTGTTGCCCAATGACATGCCAATGTGAAGTAGCTTCTTCACTAGCCCTAGCTATGTCATTGCTTTGCTCCCTTTTAGAAGAATTGTTCCTGATCTGTGTGTGCTGGGACCCGATGTCGTCGTGGAGAGAGAGACTAAAAGAATGAGCATCCAGTGAGCCAGTGAGACCAGATCGCAAGACAGTCTTTGAGATCCCCCGCTATCCGTTTTATTTCAATAGGTAAGGAGATGTAGCTATCAGCAGCATGAGTTGGGCTAAGTGCCAAGCAGCTTCTCCTGTGTTGATACCTGCCATTTATTACGTGAGGCGAGACAGAAGCTTCATTAATATATGGATGAAAGCTCTGTCTGCTTCCGTTGACTATGCGTGCGTGTGTACATGCTCTTTCTAGTCTTTATACCGACTAGGTCCTTGTGGTTTGAGACACCCCATTAGGCGTCATGACGTCCTCTATGCTACGCCGACAATTGAAGAACCTCGTTCAAAACTTCTCTGAGGCTGAGGTCAAGGTAAGGGAGATGATTTACTTTACCCCATCCCCCATCTTGTCTTTGACCCCTCTCCTTTCCCCTCTTTCCTTTTCCCTCCACTCTCACTTTTCCTTCTCTTCTGTCATCACTCACTCCTCCTGTTCTCTCCTTTCTTGCTCTCTGTCCTGCGTTCTCAGATTTTTCTCCTGATTTTTGCCTCATCTTCCTCGCACTCTCTGCCACGACATGCTTCCCTTCATCTTGACTATCCCTCTCTTTCTCCCCTCTTGATGGTGTACCCAGTGTGCGTCAATTTTACCTTGCAAGGGCCGTTGTGGGTTCATTATTTTGTGCCAGCCAATTAGTAGTACACCTAATTCAACTGATCACAGTCTTGGATCAAGGCTTTCATTTAGTAGAATCAAGCTAGTACTGTTTGGCTGGAGCAAAAGCCTGCATCCACACTGGCCCTTGCAGAGTAAGATTGGCCACATATGCTGTTCAGTTGACACTGTCAGCATTCCAAAGTACCTTTGCAGCATCCTTCTAATATAAGACACACCCTCTGTATCAGAGCATGAGTCAGTTCTCCATCTGTTACCCCTATCTGTAACACCAGTGACTCTATCACCAGTATTTCCCCTACAATTATATACAGTAGTACAAGTTTGGTGCCAGAAGGCCTGGATGCTTTGGGAGCCTTTGTTCTCCATCTGGACAATAATCTGTATTAACACTGCTGTATGTCTGTCAGGTGAGGGAGGCCACCTCCAACGACCCATGGGGCCCCTCTAGCTCGCAGATGGCCGACATCTCGGACCTCACCTACAATGTGGTGGCCTGCAATGAGATCATGACCATGCTGTGGAAACGCCTCAAAGACGACAAGAACTGGAGGCACATCTACAAGGTGAGGCCAAAGAGAATTAATCACGCATGTACAGTACCAGTCAAAAGTTTGGACACACCTACTCATTCAAGGGTTTTTCCTTATTTTTACTATTTTCTACATTGTAGAATAATAAGGAAGACATCAAAACTATGAAATAACACATATGGAATCATGTAGTAACCAAAAAAGTGTTAAACAATTCAAAATATATTTTATATTTGAGATTCTTCAAAGTAGCCACCCTTTGCCTTGACGACAGCTTTGCACACTCTTGGCATTCTCTCTACCAGCTTCATCTGGAATGCTTTTCCAACAGTCTTGAAGGAGTTCCCACATATGCTGAGCACTTGTTGCCTGCTTTTCGTTTACTCTGTGGTCCAACATCCCAAACCATCTCAACTGGGTGGAGGTTGGGTGATTGTGGAGGCCAGGTCATATGACGCAGCACTCCATCACTCTCCTTCTTGGTCAAATAGCCTTTACACAGCCTGGAGGTGTGTTGGGTCATTGGCCTGATGAAAAACTAATTATAGTCCCACTAAGCGCAAACCAGATGGGATGGCGTATCGCTGAAGAATGCTGTGGTAGCCATGCTGGTTAAGTGTGCCTTGAATTCTAAATAAATCACAGACAGTGTCACCAGCAAAGCACCCCCACACCATCACACCTCCTCCTCCATGCTTCACGGTGGGAACCACACAAGTGGAGATCATCCGTTCTTGTACTCTGCGTTTCACAGAGATACGGTGGTTGGAACCAAAAATCTCAAATTTGGACTCATCAGACCAAAGGACAGATTAACACTGGTCTAATGTCCATTGCTGGTGTTTCTTGACCCAAGCAAGTCTCTTCTTCGTATTGGTGTCCTTTAGTAGTGGTTTCTTTTCAGCAATTGGACTATGAAGGCCTGATTCATGCAGTCTCCTCTAAACAGTCGATGTTGAGATGTGTCTGTTACTTGAACTCTGTGAAGCATTTATTTGGGCTGCAATCTGAGGTGCAGTTAACTCTAATGGACGTATCCTCTGCAGCAGAGGTAACTCTGAGTCTTCCTTTCCTTCCTTTTTATTTTTGTTTTTTCAAGTGCTTTGTAAAACTGTAGCCCATATATTTGATCTTTCTGTGAAAAGATGGTCTTTATATTATTTGACACTTTCTTCTTTGTTTTGTTTCTATTGCCACAAATCAGATACAAATACATGTCCTCCACAGGATTTGTATTGGCATGGGAAATATATACAGTATGTATGGTAATCTTTCTCAGTTTTTACAATCTCCTTGTAATTTCATAAAAACCCTCCCATCTTTGCCACACTATGGTGTCATCTTAACTTTTTATGTATTTATTGTTCTGTTGATGATCGCTCCATTCAGTGATTTAAGTCGCAGAGTGTTTTTAAGGAGCAGGGGACGCTCATCTGGATCCCACAGTTTGTTTTTCTCCCATCCTCCAACTGCAGTCATTGACTCATCTGGATCCCCCATTTTGTTTTTCTCCCATCCCCCAACTGCAGTCATTGACTCTGCTGGAGAACCTATTAAAGACGGGCTCAGACCGCGTTCTGAATACGATGCAGGACAACATCTACATTGTGAAAGCGCTAACAGAGTTTCGTTTCCAGGACAAGGATGGGAAAGATCAGGTACTAAAGCTTGCTAAATGTATGTTTGTCCCACCAACTCCTCTGATATGCAGGTTCCATCTCCAATGTACTCTTTTTGAAGACTCCCCACTTGAGAAATTGACTGTGAGCTAATTTACTCATGAATAATTATTATTAGCATAACTCCAGTGAAAGTGCTTTGTAGAACAGGATAGGCTTAAACTGGTCCGGGAGACCAGTCCAATAAGTGAGTGAGGCTTGAGGTATCTGGCTCTACTAACATCTAAGCTAACACATTGCTTTCCCATGCATACACTGATCATTTGAGCTTCCCCTTACCAGTTCTGCACAGTTACATTTAGGGAGCACCATGCTTCAGAAAGAGAGCTGCCTAGCAGTACTCCTCATGCTATCCTTTACAGGGGGTGAACGTGAGGGAGAAGGCCAAGGTAGTACTGGTTCTTATGGAGGACGACGAGAAACTAAAGGAAGAGCGAGAGTTTGCACTCAAGACCAGAGACAAGATCTCAAAGAACGCCACTGGTGAGCGTTACAGAGCACACCCAACATTTGAGAGACTTCAATTGACCATTTCCCTTAAAACATTCTTGGAAAATCCCCACAGGACACAAAAGTGAATTGACCCCAACCCTGCTTTACCATAATAATGTATCTCGTTATGCTATATCTTATCGGGCTCTTTCTACAGCCTCCTCGGATGACCCCAAGGACCCCAAGGACCCCAACTACAAGCCAGTGTATGTCCCAGGAGCCACCGGTCTCCCCTCCCTAGCCAACATCCCGTCTGTGGCTGATCTTGCCGCCAGCTTTGAGGCCAAGAAGCAAGAAAAACTGAGACTAGAGGCCCAGAAAAAAGAGGAGGAAAGAAGGGTAAGTATTACACCTTAATAGTCAGATTTCTCCCTTTATTTGGACTTTCAAAGGTAAATGATTGTACACTTAGGACATTTTGGATCATCTACCAATTAAATGTGTGTTTGGCATCATGATTGTCCAGTCTCTTATGTAATTGCAGTCAAAGATGACCAAGGAAGAGCTTGAATGGGAGGATGCCGCCAAAGCAGGCAAGCCTACGGTTGCTGACGCCTTTGGCGGGGCAGATGAGCCATCAGAGGAGGATGCATGGGGCCCAGCAGCCAAAGCACCCGCTCCTGATCCTTGGGGGGGTGCGCCCAAAGCTCCATCCGAGGATGCATGGGGTGGAACATCCAAAGCTCCATCCGAGGATGCATGGGGTGCACCATCTAATGCTACAACAGAAGAAGCAGATCCTTTTGCGGCGCCAGCCAGTGCCCCAATAGATGGTTCAGATCCTTTTGCGGCGCCAGCCAGTGCCGCAATAGATGGTTCAGATCCTTTTGCGGCGCCAGCCAGTGCCCCAATAGATGGTTCAGATCCTTTTGCGGCTCCAAAAGATGGTTCCGATCCATTTTCGGCACCATCCAATACACCATCTAAAGTTGAAGCGGATCCGTTTGGGGCACCAAAAGATGATCCATTTTCGGCACCGTCCAATACACCAAAAGGTGGTTCTGATCTGTTTGGGGCACCAAAAGATGATCCATTTTCAGCACCATCCAATACACCAAAAGGTGGTTCAGATCCGTTTGGGGCACCAAAAGAGGATACATTTTCAGCACCATCCAATACACCAAAAGGTGGTTCTGATCTGTTTGGGGCACCAAAAGAGGATACATTTTCAGCACCATCCAATACACCAAAAGGTGGTTCAGATCCGTTTGGGGTACCAAAAGATGATCCATTTTCGGCACCGTCCAATACACCAAAAGGTGGTTCTGATCTGTTTGGGGCACCAAAAGAGGATACATTTTCAGGACCATCCAATACACCAAAAGGTGGTTCTGATCTGTTTGGGGCACCAAAAGAGGATACATTTTCAGCACCATCCAATATGCCAAAAGACGATTCAGATCCCTTTGGGGCACCAAAAGACGATTCTGATCCTTTTGGGGGCCCATTGAATGACCCAACGAAGGGTGCTGATCCTTTTAGGGCACCATCCAGTCCAAAAACCGAGGCTTCAGACACGTGGGGTGCTCCATCCAATCCACTGTCTGAAAAGAAGGCTGATCCCTGGGGAGACGAGGGGACCACAGATCCATTTGGCGATGGCTCGAAGGCTGATGATGACGCATGGGGACCAACAGGTAAGCAGTGATAGTTATAATCTTGTGACACCATCACATGTGCTCTTAATTCAGATTTTTGTCTCAATCCTTAGGTTAAATACATGATAGAAAATGTGTATACGGTCATTTTAAGATGTAGAGCACAATTTCCATATAACAATTTTTCAATTGGAGTTCCCCTTTAAATCGGTTTAACCCCACCCCTTTACACCAGTATCGACTCCGCCCACCGCCAGTGACCCATGGGGTGCACCTGCAGCTCCCACCGACACAGCATCCACAGACGACCCCTGGGGAGATGGAGGGGCTTCCACCACTACAGACGCTATGAACTCTGACCCATGGGGAGCTCCAAGTAATGGCACAGGTAATACAGTACTGTAGTACATACAGTACTGTAGTATTGTATGCTTCCTCAAGGCTGTTGCCTCCAAGCTCTGAGGAAGGCGTCTGACACGCCACAATGTAAGCCTGTCTGTTTGTCCTGGCAATAAACCCTTGCATGCAGACATCTGAGTGGCACCTTTTTCTTTTTCTGGGATAGTCGGCAATTGAAGTGCCCTGGGGTAAGATGTTTTCTTTGGATCCCGTTGTTGACCACCGTATTCCATTTTTCAGTCAAGCTGAGCTGAAGAGCGTCTGCGTACGCTAACAGATCCCAGTAATGTGTTTGTGTGTTAGCGCTCCGTCTGTCTTCCCTCTATGTCTGTGCCTCCACCACTATACTTAACACGTCCTTGTCGTCATATATCTTCATGATATACACTAATATTGCAATATCGGGATAATATTGTAATATTTCGCAGGCCTAATTTTCCTCTCTCTCTACAGACAGTGGAGCCACAGCGGACGAAGACAACAAATCGCCAGCTTCCTTCCATGGTGCCGGCGCTTCGCTCGTGGACGTGGGCTCAGTCCTTTCCCCCAAACCCAAACAACCCCCCCCCCCCTCGCCAAGTAACAAAGTAAGGACGGGTAAACGAGAGACCAGACCCTGAGAGAGAGAGACAGAGAGAACCAGAGGGTGAATATGAGAAGTATATTTATGTTCATTTAAAGCAGTGTTTGTGATTCAGTGTTTTTACTAGGCCTTCCTCCCCACTATAGTGCATAACTGTTGTGTGGGTCAGCATCGGTAGTTGTAGATGCATAGATTTTAGAGATGTAACCTTTTCACTCCTCTCTCTGTTCTATACTCTCTCTTGGAATGCTCTGTACTGTATATCTGTTCCTTCCTCCCTTGCCCCATTTTCTTTTGCTTTTCCTAATTTCCTAGGCGTTTTACAAGGCCCAGGCATGGCTGGCCCTATGGGCAGAGTCACATCCATTGCTGGAGTGTCTCGTACTACAATCTCCCCAAACTCCAGCCTTTTTGGTTCCACCCATATGTCCTACGGTGTTACCCGCCTTTGGGTCCCACGACCCCTTGCTGGGGCCTCCTTTAATCCCAGCTAGCATCCCATTCCCTGGGAATGCCTCATCCTGGCCTGGCAATGCCTGCAATGGGACCTCAGATGGCATGCCCCTGTTTTGGAGCTGGGATGGTACAACCCAATTGTCTGGGTTGGGTTCCTCAGGCAGGACACTCTGCAGTGGAGCTTCCACTCCTCAAATGGGAGGGTGGTCCCTTTGCAGTGACACATGGTTTTAGACACCAGAATGGGAGACGGAACAACAATCCTATACTTTTTTGAAAAGCTACAACCTGTCCAGCTCACCTTCCTCAACCCCAATATCTACAATGGTTAATATAATGTACACGTCCAATTTAAGTGTATGCAATAATATGTAAGAAATGAAACGAGACAAAATATAAGTATCTCAAAATAGTTTTTCCAAGAACAACATTCCATTTTGGTTGATTCGATGTTCATTTCGGTTCTTTCAAGAGTGGGAAGCTGAGATGGGGCCGTAGGAGTTAGTTCCATTTATTCCTTGTGTGATTTTGTTCTTTTTCAATTAGACTGGTTCTTATCAATGCTCACCTTCTCTATGCCTGACTCATAAGGCTCTGAGAAAGGTGGATGGAGGGTTAAGAAGACCTGATGAATCATTACAGTAGTCTACAATGGAACATGTACACAAAAATAACAGGATGGCAGTAGAGCCGCTATCAGGAGGGTGTGTGTGTGTGTGTGTGTGTGTGTGTGAGAGCATGTTTTGTGTGAAGATGAGGTGAGATCCTTGAGCAAAAGTAACCATAACGCAATAGTAACTTATTTGTGATATTTTTTTTTTTAAGTACAATTGTATCTATTTATTCATTTACTTATTAGCCTATTTACTGTATTTATTAATTAAATTATTTGTTTCTTGAACACTTGGCCTCCAACAGATACTTTCAAAACAAACTAGAGCCATATTCAAATTCATTCATCTCACATTACTGACAGCAAGTGTTAAAGTTGTCATTGTCCTGTGGGTTTCTTGAGTTGAACATTGACTTTGGTTGGAAAAGGTCATATCCAATTGGATAGAAACCTAATCATCCACATTATCAGCCAATAACCAATAGTGGCTTTATTTCTCTTTTGTCATTTTATACACGTAAGTCTACTTATTTACTTGTGTTTGGGAACAAACACATTGTATTCAAATGAAATCTGAATTTGTCATATCCTTTTTTTCCGTCCAGCGTATGTTGTTAAACTGTATCTCAGTCAGTTAAGTCTTTTCGTCAAATATTTGTATGACAAGACAACATCCCATGCATACGGTATTGTTATGTTTTTCTATCCAGTGAGTTTTCATCGTAAGGCCTCTGAATCCTATGGGATACTTGTCATTCTGTGTTTTGCATTTCCTCTCTGGCCTCAAACAAAACAGTTGAAATGCAACAAGACACAAGTACACAAAATGTGAAGCGAAATGAAAATTGGACTGGAAGTCACAAGATTGATTTATCTGAATCGTAGCGCAAAAGGATTAGTATTGTTACGATAATACATTTTATCGTAGCTACTATTATAATTTAATTTATATGATATACTTTTTTTATTTATGTCAAGGCTGTGGTGTAAACTGTGACAGTACACATTTGAGAAATAAAGTTATTCAAGCCTTGAGATCTCAGATCTGACTATGGTATGGGCAAATTCTCTATTTTTTTGGTGGCATTTCTTGTTTTAAGGTGTCTCCAATCAATGCCTGTTATTTCTTTTGATTGAGGTGTATGGCCTATGCTCAAACCACATTTGTCTCAATCAACATCAGTGATGGTACCTATTTCAAATGGCCACATGAGGGCTGGTGAAACATCTGCCACTATAGTCACTTCAGTACAGCGTTATATCTCCCTTTTTTAGTTTGCACATACATGCGTACGTACGCCACAATACTAAAGCCCAATTTAAATTATCTTCATTCAGTCGCTCACATCACTCTTTCAGTTCCTCTCCATAATCGTGACGATTCAAAGTAATTTGTGGACAATTTGAGGAACAGCTGTTTGAAGGGGAGTGATCTCAACCGAGTAGAGATTGCTGGGTCGAAGGGAGATTGGGTGGATCAGTGTTGATGAGTGTACTACATAACTTGAACACTCCAAATGACGGGATGAAAGCGAGGGGGTGAGCGGCGCACATACTGTACATTCTCTAATTCCGCTCCTCATTCGGTGTATGGCATGACCTTCGGAAAGCGGGGCGGTGACTTGTCATCCGGGTCAAGATGGGGATTCCCCGGAGGCGAACAGATAAACACTATAGAACAACAAATTACCCTTAAATAATATGTAGTGAACTACAAAGTAGGATCATGGATTTGCTTAAAGTGGAGCGTAAGAAATGGTGGGAGAGAGAGCGAGAGAATGTGACGATGGATGATAGATAGATATAGGGAGCAAAGGGAGAGAAAGTGACAGATGGGTTTGTGAGGATTAAGTGAAATCTGGGTGGGTTTGTGATAGAAACTCACCCAAGAAAGGCAGAAGCGTGAGGAAGAGAGGGAGAGAAAAGGTAAAGAAAGTTAATCTGGTAGAGGACAGAGTGTAGAGGGTCGATGTCTCTGAAGGCCTTATATGGTATGTTTTTTTGCTTCTTTAATTTCAGTTTCCTTTTTTTTGCTTCATTCACAAACATCGGTTCAGTAATTTTCATGCGTGTATTGTACAACCGTATGGGGGGACAAGGACTCTATGGAAAGCCCGGCGATATGCAGCACAGAGAAAATACAACTGGTATGGCCATTTGAACTCAAATCTAGTCACAGCTATTACAGGAAATTAAACTGCGTGTGTGATTGTGTGGCTGTGTCATATTTAATCATATTGCTGGACAATGGGGATAGGAGATTTTCTTTGCTTTACGCATTAAATTGATGCGGTTCCTAGACTGCTGCAAATATTTTCCGGTTTCGAGTCAAGTGGAAGGAGATATTGATTGACAGATTGCAACAAACCGTTTTGTTGAAACGCTTACAGATTTGGAAAATTAAGAGCTTGTAATTTAATACTTTTGGGGGAAATTGACAATGTTTGAAGGATATTCTAATTGTTGAAATGTTTTGGTGTCATGATGGGATAAATTAAATACCGGAGTCTGATTAACTCCTCGTTTTACTGTAATGAGGAATAATCTCTGTCATTATTTTGTGCCGCAATTGACAAACCAATTTGGCAACAACACAGCTTTACTCTCTTCGAAAAAAGGGTTCCAAAAGGTTATTTGGCTGTCGTCTTTTTATTACATTTTTACATGTAACATATGCTCTAATTCAGAGTCCAGGTTCCTACATGGAACCCAACAGGGTTCTACCTGGAACCAAAATGGGTTCTTCAAAGGGTTCTCCTATGGGGACAGCCGAAAAACCATTTTGGGTTATAGATGGCACCTTTTTTTCAAAGAGTGTATAGTGGTAATGTATGCAGATGTCGCCAGATTAAATAAAAATACACAAACATCTGTGATTCTGCTATCTTTGTCAGATTGCTATTTTACATAAAGACCATATCAGCACAGATGGATTCATATTTCAATGATTATTCCCTAAAGCAAGGTTCGCGGACGGAATTGGTCCCCCCCAAGTTTTCTGAGCAACAAAATAAAATAAAAAAATTTTTGTTTCATTGTAGAACAGTAAAAACATCAGGAAATAAGATCCACGTGATTTTAATATAAGAAATCTGTTCCCAAGTATTCCCACGCATAATAGAGAAAAATGTGATGGTAAGCAAGGTTGAAATGATTGCTTTATGCAAGTATTATACTGTATCTGTTTGGGCTTTTTGCGGTCAATTTGCAGTCTACAAATGATTTGTAATTGTGTTCCGGCCCCCTGACCATCCGCTCAAGAACAAATCGGCCCGAGTCTAGTCGATGATCCCTGCGCTAAAGTATCCAATTATCATTCATGGAGTCAAGATAGACCTCAGAGGTGCGTTTAGTTCGCTTGAACGTTTGCTACGTTGCTGAACGGTTTGTTTGGAACAACACGTTTCCCCAAAACGTTATTGAACAAAGTTTGAGGTATGTTTGCTCCTGTTTGGTGGGTGTGGCGAGGTGTGGTTTGAAGCAACGTGTGACGTGTTTAAAGGGCAGTGGCCATGCTGACTGCGTTCCCCATCTCCCAACCCCTCCTTGTTTTTCAACTGGTCGTTCGGTACCTTTTCTGTACAATTGAACGTTCCAGAACGTAAATCGTACTGAACGCAGCCCAGACCAGTACACTAAACCATCCGCATAGTATGATGAGTGTGATGATGCAGAAGATTGTGATTATGAAGATTGTGATGACAGGATATGATGACAACTATGACGATGATTGGATGACGATTGTGCGGATGATTGTGATGATGCAAAAGATTGTGATGATGATGATAAAGATTGTTGTGACGATGAGATGATGATAATGGTCTGTTTACGTAATCCACATAGTCCAATGTATATACAATATGTCATCTCACATTTTGCTGACTATATGTATTACATTGTTGTCTAAGCCTATTGCCATGTGATATGAAATGTTTCTACATAAAGGAGATTACATCATGAACAGTGCTTTCTGTAGATTGTTTCCCCTTAATTACTCCTCCCGAAATTAATCCAAATGATTTGTCTTGCTCTATAGGTGGTTGGACAGACGTTACGAGTGTGGGATTAAACAGATTGATTTAGTACAGGGAGATTAACACAGATTAATGAGGATTACGGGTCAACAGAGAGGTAGACTAATCATTATATCAAATCACAATCTTCCTAAGAAAGCCGAGATGCACGGGAAGAACAGAATGTTTCCTGAGAAAAAGAAAGGAGACAGGAGAAAATAATTCGTGGTTGTATAAAACGTGGTAAAATGTAAGTGTTTATCTTCCAGGACACAACTGTATACCAGGGAACACATGACAAATCCATGTCATATACTGGAAATATGGGATGTAGCATATGGACGTAAAATGTAAGAAATTCATTTATTATCATTTTTTTCTTCCCAAATCAAAAGCTCTCTGCCTGATTGCCTCAGTTCAATGACTGCTTTGATTTGCAAATTAACCATCACAAGTTGTTATTGCGGGACCACAGCTGGATCAGCATGTAAAGGGTGGAGGAATATCGAGAGGACTAATTGAAGAAGGTGACAGAGGCTAGCCCTCATCCAATCCATCTGGCTCGGCGAATAAATCCTCCACTCTATTGCTTCTTCTTCTACTTCTTCCATCCCATAATTTTCTCACAGTTTCCTAATCCCACTCTGCCATACCATCCCTTTGTCAATCCCCCTTTCTCTATATCGCTCCATTCCATTTCCCTCATTCTGCCTTGTCATTGAGTCCCCCCACAGTTCCCCCCTAATCGTTGTCACTGCCCTCACTCTAGCTGATCTCTCATCTGTCATCCCTGTACCCGTCCTCTAACCAGCCCCATCACCCTGTTTCACCATCATTCGTCTCAAGCTCCTCTTGAGACACCCCGTCTCTCCCCCGACCTCTCTCCCACCTCTGTCTCTCCATCGGAGGGCCACTATTTCTCTTAGCAGTGGCCCTCGCCCCACACCCATAAGCCACCATGCTGGAGAACATGTCACGATGCAACCGCTCCCTGCTCTCCCTGTCCCTTACCTCACTGGCCCTGGCACTGTCCATCCTGGCCTTCTGCACCTCGTACTGGTGCGAGGGGACCCACAAGGTTGCCAAGCCCCTCTGCCTCTCCCCGGTCAAGTTGAAGAACTGCGGCCAGAACAACAGCCAGCCCTACACCACAGGTAGGGAAATAATTCACCTGTGCAAGAATGAATGTGGAGCCCGGTACCTAAATAATGATTTGTTTCCCTCGCTCTGTACTTGTGGACTCACCCATGTTGAACCAACCCCTGAACATGAATCCTGACACTGAGAATTGTTGCTTTTTAGAGAAGGCACACAAAGGTTTGTTGACAAAGTCCAATGTATGTAATCTCAAACTTTGTTGAATATCTGGATTACATTGTTGTCTAAGCCTATTGCCATGGAATATGCTATTTTCTACATAAAGTAGATTATGTAAAAAAACGGAGATTTCATACGGATTTTGCTGTAGATTGTTGCCCCTTCATTCCGTTGACACTAGGGAGCGGTTTATGAACTCATAGGCACTTCTGACCTCTGTCCCTGAAGAATATTAAATGATGGTCTTGAAATGCCTTTAAAAAACATGGTTTGAAGATGTGTGTTTCTGGAGTTTATTGTAGAAAAAAATTACAGTAGTACGGTGTGTAGACTAGACGCATATATTTCGCCTAAAACTGTCCAACCGTTCCTGTCCCAATGACCCTCTTACCCTCTCTTTTCCTCAGAGAGTCCCACTCTGGACCCTAAGAAGCCGTCAAACAACATCACCTTGTCGCCACTGGAAAAGGAAGAGCAGGCGAGGCTTCAGAAAAAGGCCCTCGCCAACGCAGTGCACTACATCTGGGAGACAGGCGAGGATAAGTACATGCTGCGCTACTTCCACACAGGTTTCTGGTTGTCCTGCGAGGCACACAACGAGGGTGAGCATTGGCTCTTTATCCAGGCCATTGTTTGAGTATGCTTTACCTTTTATAGAAAGGGGGGTTAAGTAGCCTTCATCCCGAGAACCTAATGATGCCTGGTTCTTGCACTTTAAGATCCAGTCTCCTCAATGAATGTACTTGCTATGACTGTGATATGTGGTTGTCTCACCTAGCTATAATGAATGAATGCACAAAGTAAGTCGCTCTGGATAAGAGCATCTCCTAAATGAATCTCTAGCCTTAGCCAGTAATTGCTTGACACTGAGAACTTCATTGGAAAAGTGAATGAAACATTAGACAGCTCTTGTTTTAGGCTGTTGATCTACAGAGCCTTGATTGAGTAAAGTCTTACAATAGAGTCGGACCTAGGCCGTTGCCTTGTGGAACCCCAATAATGACTGGACACTAGTTATTAGAATGCACTATAATGTTGATATATCTATCAGCAATTGCCATTGTGTCTTTGAATGTGGCTGTTCTGCTGCTCCACTGTCAATCTATCTCTGCAAGACTGGTTGCTTTATTACCATACGCATTCACTGATTTTGGGATAGTCCCTAATCAACCAAGGCTATTAGAAGTAAATTATCACAAGCGGGTGCTCTGTTAATAATTGAATAATCTTTAATGTTGGCAATGTAAGCTCGAGTCACTGAAGGAAAACTCAAAGTAATGTCTTTACATGTCTCCTTAGGACTAATTTGCAAAATCACTGTAGAGAGGGGAGAGTTAGAGCTTTTGTCTTGACCCTAGATAGAGAACATCTGGTGGATTTCTCCCTCTCAATATGGCTTATTCTACTACAGAAAGTGTCCCCTTCCGATTACCCATGCCAATTGGAGCACTATTTTAAGATCTCACAACAGACACTCAAGGGATCTAAATTAAATCAGTATGTCAATCTCCTTGACAAGGCCCTGAAAGACACAGTACAAGTGAATATACTGACTTAAGTTGTATTTGTTGCTAATCACATTGTATTTGTCTTACAGAGGAGAAATGCCGGAGCTTCATTGAATTGACTCCAGGAGAGACACAAGGTTTGTGCTCATTGCAAGTAGATATAGGCGAAGCTAATACGTTACCATTAAATTGCGGGTCGTCAAGTCAAATAAGCACTGTATGCCAACTTTTTCTCGCTCTACCTCTCTCCAATCTTCATTTTCTCTCTTTCTATTGCTCTCTTCCTCAATCTATCACTCACTCACTCACTCACTCACTCACTCACTCACTCACTCACTCACTCACTCACTCACTCACTCACTCACAGGGGTGCTGTGGCTGTCAGTAGTATCAGAGTTTGCGTACATAGGCCTGTTGGCCATGGGCTTTCTCCTCATGTGGGTGGAGGTGCTGTGTCTCTGTGCCCATAAGGAGATGTACGCTCTCAAGATCAACGCCTTTGCCGCTATATGCACTGTCCTTTCAGGTGAGACGGCCACGACGAGCACAACTTTCTCTTATCACCAAAAGGATCTATACCAAGGCTTTTGAGCATTCTGTAAAAACATTCACAAGGTTAAGCATTGATTATTCGATGTTGGTCAAATAAATTAAGAGATTGTCAGCAAATAAATCCCCCCTCCTCTCTTTCTCACTCTTCATCCCCCTTTCTCTCTCTCTCAGGTCTGATGGGGATGGTGGCTCATATGATGTACACCACAGTGTTCCAGATGACTGTGAGCATTGGGCCAAAAGATTGGAGACCACAGACCTGGGACTACGGCTGGTCATTTGTGTAAGTATTCCCTTAGGAATAGTTCACCCAAATTACAAAATTGCTTATTTTGTTTCCTTACCCCGAAAGCAGTCTTTGGACATGGAGATACTACAATCCATGATTGGTTTGTTTACCTAGGCACGGTCTCCAACCGTTAGCTTAAGCATTTCCTAACCACAGTCAAATTGAAAACCGTGGAGTCCGGAATGATTGGATCCCTTCATAAAGATGAGCAAAAGACCCTGTCTAAAAGAATTAATATAATACTGAGCTATATTGTATGTTATTTTATTTTTTATAATTGTATTATTTTATACTAATACAATTTCTCAGAGAAAGAGATTTTGTTTATCAACTAGTACACATCTCAAAAAGATAGGGGTCCAAATCCACAAAGAAATGGTTCATTGACCACAAAATCTATATTTTCCAATGGCCATCTCAGTCTCAGGATTTGAACCCCATTGAAAACCTGTGGTTTGAATTGAAGAGGGAAGTCCATAAGAGCAGAATAAGGATATCAAGGATCTGGAAATATACCTGTATGGAGGAATGGTTTAAGATCCCTCCCAATGTGTTCTCCAATTTCATAAAACATTTTATAAAAAGGCCCAGTGACCTTATCCACGCAAGGGGAGGGTGCTGGAGTATTGAAAACAAGGGATCCAATAATTTTATTGAAAAAAATGTTGTATTATTTCTTAGACAAAATAAAAAAGTCTGAGCAACTGTATTAGTATAAAAAAATATAATAATACAAAAAAGTGAGCATACAGCACAGTATTTGTATTGTTTATTTTATACTGTGTTTTTTGCTTATCTTTATCAAGGAATCCATTAATTCTGGACCCCTCAGTATGTACCCGATATCATCATATTTTAAACTTCTAGGCCATATTTATAGCCTATTCATAACCAATGACCACCACGGCCCTACCATCCTTTCTCTCTCTTACCCTCAGTCTGGCCTGGATCTCCTTCAGCTGCTGCATGGCAGCGGCTGTCTTCACCCTCAACTCCTACACCAAGACGCTGATAGAGATGAAGCACCGAGCCCGCGTTCGTCTAGAGGAGGCCCGGGCGGCCATCCAGGCACCCTCCTACGACGAGGTGTTGCAGGCGGCCGGGGCCGTCTGCTCAGTCAGCGGCCGGCTCCAGCACTGCAAGCAGGGGGCGTTGATCGACCCCGGTCCGGGGGTTCCAGATCACAGAGGGCTGGTGATGATGGCTGGTGGCTGTGGGACAAAGGGGTGTGAGGACTGCGAGAGAGAGATGGACGAGATTGAGGACGCCCTGGATAGGGAGGAGAGGGAGGAGATGGAGGGAGAGGACTGTGAGAGGTGCTGAGGGAAGGGAGGAGGAGAGGTTAAAAAGAGGTTCTAGCCACCTGAAACTTATTTTTGTCTTTTATTTTTTACATGTTTTGGATTGAACTGTGAAATGGACTGTGCTTGATTTCAGTACCTCAACCCATAAATTACATCTGAGTAGATAAAGCTCTGTAAAACCACACACAGAGATTGACATGTATTGTCTAGGTAGAGATCAATAGAGACAATCGCTAAGAAATGCCTGGCATTGGCCACATTTAACATATATATTATATATAATTTTTATTGTGTTGATGGTAACCCTGTTATTACTATCCTGATATTGATAGTAACTGTGGTAACATTGTGAATAAAAGTGTTTAAAAAAAGTGAAACTGTCTCATGTCAATGACTTAGTATTGGTATTTTCTCTGAGTCTCTGTTGTCATGCCAGTTCTAATTAAACTGGATGAATCTCGGGCATTGTCGGTTGGGACAACTCTCTCAATATCACCGGTTGATGTCCAGAAAGAGATTAAGTGATCTTGTAGTTAAACAGACAGTGATGCAAAGATGACATAAAAATACAGGGAGCTTTGGAAGTTAAAACAGATGCTTGACAGAAGATTATGTCAATAATCTCCCCAGTCAGAGGAACAAGGGCAAAGAGCGAGAGCGAGAGAGGGGCTAGGGAAGGATGGATTGATGTGTGTGACAGTCATCTCTGTAAGTCTGTAGGGATATTCATATATATACACAAACGGACACCCCCTTCAATTAGTGGATTTGGCTATTTCAGTCCCACCTGTTGCTGACAGGTGTATAAAATTGAGCACACAGCCATGCAATCTCCATATTCAAACATTGGCAGTAGAACGGCCTTACTGAGGAGCTCAGTGACTTTCAACATGGCGCCATCATAGGATCCAACCTTTCCAACAAGTCAGTTCGTCAAATTTCTGCCCTGCTTGAGCTGCCCCAGTCAAATGTAAGTGCTGTTTTTGTGAAGTGGAAACATCTAGGAGCACCAGTGGTAGGCCGCACAAGTTCACAGAATGGGACCGGCGAGTGTTGAAGCACGCAGCGCGTATAAAATCATCTGTCCTCGGTTTCAATACTCACTACCGAGTTCCAAACTGCCTCTGGAAGCAACGTCAGCACAATAACTGTTCGTCAGGAGCTTCATGAAATGGGTTTCCATGGCTGAGCAGCTGCACACAAGTCTAAGATCACCATGCGCAATGCCAAGCGTTTGCTGGTTTCGTGTAAAGCTCGCCGCCATTGGACTCTGGAGCAAAGGAAACGCGTTCTCTGGAGTGATGAATCACACTTCACCACCTGGCAGTCGGACGGACGAATCTGGGTTTGAACGCTAGCTGCCCCAATGCAGAATGCCAACTGTACAGTTTGGTGGAGGGATAATGGTCTGCGGCTGTTTTTCATGGTTCGGGCTAGGCTCCTTAGTTCCAGTGAAGGGAAATCTTAATGTTACAGCACACAATGACATTCTAAATGATTCTGTGCTTCCAACTTTGTGGAAACAATTTGGGGAAGGCCCTCTCCTGTTTCAGCATGACAATGCCCCCGTGCACAAAGTGAGGTCCATACAGAAATGGTTTGTCGAGATCGGTGTAGAAGAACTTGACTAGCCTGCACAGAGCCCTGACCTCAAACCCATCAACACCTTTAGGATGAATACGAGCCAGGCCTAATCGCCCAACATCAGTGCCCGACCTCACTTAATGCTCTTGTGGCTGAATGGACGCAAGTCCACGCAGCAATATTACAACACCTAGTGGAAAGCCTTCCCAGAAGAGGCTGTTATAGCAGCAAAGGGGGGACCAACTCCATATTAATGCCCATGATTTTGGAATGAGATGTTCTTTTTTTTTTATAATATGTTTATTATTTTCCAATAAAAAAAGAAGACAAGATAAACAAACATTGACAATCATTGTAGTGTTGAACGGGATGGCAAATTTAGAGGACAAAGGTAGGTCGATTTCCCCGGGCACCGAAGACGTGGGCAGCCCTCCGCACCTCTCTGATTCACAGGGGTAGACACATTTCAGTTGAATACATTCAGTTGGATAACTGACTAGTTATTCCCCTTTCCCTTTCCTTTCCCTAGGTACTGTCTCCAATTTCCAAAATTGCAACATGAGCCTTTTGGCTAATAGAGTACAAAGAGAGACAGCTTTCCCTTCCTGGTTATTCCCATCAACTGTACCAAACAGACTGATCAATGGGTCTGGGGCTATAACTCTATCAAAGGCTTTAGATAAGTAATCAAAAATGAGAGCCCAGTAAGCATGTAACTTAGGACATGTCCAAAATAAGTGGGTCAACGTCCCCTCATCCTGCTTGCACCTCTCACACAGTGGTGAGGTGTCTGGGAATATTTGATGCAGTTTTGAGTAATGTAACCTGTATATCACCTTAAACTGAACAAGGAATGAGAAGTTCAACGAGCAGGTGTCCACATACTTTGGTCATGTAGTGTATGTAGTAAATGACAGAGAATGTAAATAAAAAAGAGGATAGGAATTATGCAACAGTAGCCTATATGATCAGCAATGTAAGTAGTATGACAATACTGTATGGAATGTATTTGGCAAGAGTTTATATGTTGTATGGATCGATTTTAAATTTAACGTTGACATTGACATTTCCAATCAGAAAATAGCAATTTCTTTTAATAATGTATCAACCGTTAAAATAACTTTTCTTGAAGTGAAATGCTTTATCTCACAATAATTATTTTGAATCAAAACAGAAAATGAATTGTTTGCAAAAACAGAGGGGTAAAACACAAATAACACAATCAAACACAAAGACAAATAATCATCTGATAGACAGATTTGATTTTGCCTTCCCATACACCCCAGCTCTCTAAGAACTGTTAGAGACATTTTTATCGAATGAAGCTTGAAGCTAATGGAATCTAAAGTTCACGACAAATCTTTCATAAAGTCAACATCTTATCAAAAGAAAAGGTTTGCACATTAAATGAGTGAGACTTTAAATGCTAGAACCATGCTCCAACAGACAGAGAAAACACTAGTTCAGCAATACTTTCAGTCGAAGCGTTTGCACTTCCATAAAGTTTGTGTCTATCATTTTCAGAGGGTAATATTAAGTCAAAGAAACTGATTGAAAAGCACAATAATCCTTATCCTTCAATAACAGCGGCAAACTGTAGCTTCAACAAATTTGACCAAGTTTCTTTCTACTTTAAAAAGAGAAGAGATTTCATGAGGTAAATGTCATAAAGACTTGTATCGTAGTTGGCATTGTGTGCGTCTACAGTATTTAACCCTTGACCTTCATATTAGATTTTGTCTGTTGGTATCAGGACTCATGTCTTTACAAGTTCAATTTAAAACACATTCTCTAAAACGTCCTAAAACATTATCTTATGATTGCACTCCCTTTGTTATTATTGCTTCATTGATACACATTTCAAAATATGTAACGAATGATTAGCTAATGAATAGCACATTTGGTGTTAAGTATTATCAACAGATTACTCATTGCTTGCTTTCAGTTCCTAAACCCCTTGTAACAGCTCTCAATACTCTTAAGCCTTTCTCAAATCATTCAGAAGTTAAATATCAAGTCCAAAAATGATATAGCTATTATTCTTTTTTCATTTTTTTTCTTCAAACAATACAAAACATACACACACAAAAGACAACATACAGACGCACACAAACATCAACAACATGTGTTCTCACTCCTATCTCCAGTGCCTGTACTTCTCTCCGACACATGTCCTCAAATTGCACCATTTTGTTCCCCTCCGTCGCCCATGCTCAATATTTAGAAAATCAAGCATATGATTTTCCATTGTCTTAAAGATAGAGGATTGGTTTATTTCCAGTTTAAGTATACGTTTTTTCAAGATAATTGACGAGAAGAGTATCGTCCAACCCATTGGTTACATTGTAATACTTCTGACAGACAACCTTCTATATTTGTGCAATACTAGTATACAGTACACACGGATTGCACAAAACATTATGAACACCTGCTCTTTCCATGACATAGACTGACCAGGTGAATCCAGGTGAAAGCTATGATCCCTTATTGATGTCACTTGTTAAATCCACTTCAATCAGTGTAGATGAAAGGGAGGAGACAGATTAAAGAAGGATTTCTAAGCCTTGAGACAATTGAGACATGGATTGTGTATGCGTGCCATTCAGAGGGTGAACGGGCAAGACAAAAGATTTAAGTGCCTTTGAGCGGGACATAGTAGTAGGTGCCAGGCGCACCGGTTTGTGTCAAGAACTGCAATGCTGCTGGGTTTTTCAAGTTTAACAGTTTCCCGACTGTATCAAGGACAGTCCACCAATCAAAGGAGATCCAGCCAAATTGACACAACTGTGGGAAGCATTGGAGCCAACATGGGCCAGCATCCCTATGGAATGCTTTCGACACCTTGTAGTCCTTGTAGAGTCCCAACGAATTGAAGCTGTTCTGAGGGCAAAAGGGAGGAGGGTGCAACTCAACATCAGGAAGGTGTTCTTAATGTTTTGTACACTCAGTGTATAGTATAAAGTATATACTTCAGTATATGGCAATTGCGCAATAAATCATGTACATCATAACATAAGTCAGTGAGTGTTACATTGACTTGGACATGTCCATGTTAATATTTTCTTATAGATGTCCTTCAAATCTCTTTCTGGTCGACAGTGCACTTTAGAATCAGACCTGGGTTCAAATAGTATGTTTTCACAATCAAGCACAGCTAAAGTATTTGAAAAAATACTATTTGAACCCAGGTCTGATCAATTTTTGACATTAGACTGGGATTAAAACAAAAATACTTCCTGAGGTATGATGGGTAAATTGAGGATAGCGGTGGGGATTGTGGAATGTAGGAGCCTGAACCCAGATCTGTTTGCGCTGTCTTGCCAACTCCTTTTGTCAACTCCTATGGTCAAACAGATCTGGGACCAAGCTAGGAATGTAGACCGGAGGTAACAGAATTTATTAGCAGAATTTATTAGCATACTGAATGAGGCGAAGCTTATTCTCATCACACCCATGATGAACTCTCCGTCTGTAACTCGCGCTGAGGTGGGGAGAGAGAGCAAGAGAAAGAAACAGACAGGAATGATCATCATCAGGTTTATATTACAGTTAAAATGTCAAAACACATTAAACAAGACTTTATTCTTCTCACCATTGTCTTTTTTCTCAAAGAATGTCCAGAGTTTGTTGGCCCTCTTCTCCGGTGTGTTATCATCGTTGGGCAGCTCCTGCCTGTGTTAGGAATTAGCTTGAAAATAGCCGGTTGGATACACAAGGGGCATAGTTTAGGATCCGTCAAATATCAGGGAGGGACTAAATATGGTATAGCTTTTGCTCAATACAATTTTGAATAGACTACCACACTGTTTATTGTGAACAGTATGACCAGTATGAACATTATAATAACAAATCCATCGCAGATCAACGACTAGACCGCCGATCATACACCCCCCATTTCGCGCTTCAACACCATGAAGAACGATACCGGTGATGTCGTGTTTCTTTTTGGTGGCGCGATGGCTAGCAACAATGACAGCATTTTGTAAAAATGTTTTTAATGCACATGACCATGGGAATATCAGAGCTGTGTCCATGGTAAAATATCAGAGCTGTGTCCATGGTAATCTCGTAAACAATTCATTTAGACCTGGTGTTTATTTGAAACAGGTGTTTTTTTGCTGAAATAGGCATCGGCAGCTATTTGAGGCGGCTATCAGTTATTCTGTAACATGGGAGAGTTACTGACAAATACGTAAAACCAATCGTGGCGAATACGTCAAAAATCATGGAAGCATTTGATCCACAATCACTTAGGGAATTAGGCTCAATACAAGCAGCTTGTTGTTGTAAAGTGTTTGTGAAAGGATGTCATGGAAATTCTCTCACCCTACATCAACTATAAACACCAGATCACTGCAGTGAGAACATATCCTTAGAACATCCCAATCCTGTTCTTTTTAATCTTCTCACAAAACCATATCCCAGGCCTGATTAAGTTTATATGGGAACATTTTAAACGAGAGATTACTGTGGAGCATTGATGGTTGTACTATGAAACAATCAAGTTATAATCTTTACAGGTAAGGATAAAGAAAACATATCCCTCCGAAGCGTCAAAAACACACCGCATTCTTTCCTGAACAATGTATGAAATAATCATATACCACGAACATTGTAAAATATTTGCGTTCAGGGAAAATTTGTTGGTTTCGATGGATTTCAAATGTTAGTATCTACCATTTATAAATATGCTTCCCATCTGAACCTTAGTTTTGATTAAATCGCATTGTGTTCCCATGGCTTGTAAGCAATCAAAATAAGATTTTGGAGAGAAGAATGGTGGTACAAAAACCACTAAATCACATGTCAGCATTTCAACTGTAAACATGGAGCTTAGAGATTAGAGCCGAAGGACTGGTGCCAACTGACAAATCAGCAGCAGCTTGTTCTCATTTACAGTTCACACAGACTTGGTTTGTTGAAAAGGATTTAGTCCTTTTTTAATATACAGTACCAGTGAAAAGTTTGGACACACCTACTCATTCAAGGGTTTTTCTTTATTTTTTTACTATTTTCTACATTGTCGAATAATAGTGAAGACATCAAAACTATGAAATAACACATATAGAATCATGTAGTAAAAAGTGTTAAACAAATCAAAATATATTTTACATGTTAGATTCTTCAAAATAGCCACCCTTTGCCTTGATGACAACTCATCCCAAATCATCTCATTAGGTTGAGGTCGGGTGATTGTGGAGAACAGGTCATCTGATGCAGCACTCCATCACTCTACTTCTTGGTAAAATAGCCCTTACACAGCCTGGAGGTGTGTTGGGTCATTGTCCTGTTGAAAAACAAATGATAGTCCCACTAAGCACAAAGCCAATCAAGTCTCTTCTTCTTATTGGTGTCCTTTAGTAGTGGTTTCTTTGCAGCAATTCGACCATTAAAGGCCTCATTCACGCAGTCTCCTCTGAACAGTTGATGTTGAGATGTGTCTGTTACTTGAACTCTGTGAAGCATTTATTTGGGCTGCAGTCTGAGGTGCAGTTAACTCTAATGGACGTATCCGCTGCAGCAGAGGTAACTCTGGGTCTTCCTTTCCTGTGGCGGTACTCATGAGAGCCAGTTTCATCATTGCGCTTGATGGTTTTTGCGACTGCACTTGAAGAAATGATCAAAGTTCTTTACATTTTCCCGGATTGACTGACCTTCATGTCTTAAAGTAATGATGGACTCTCATTTGTCTTTGCTTATTTGAGCTGTTCTTGCCATAAAATTGACAAATAGGGCTATCTTCTGTACACCACCCCTACCTTGTCACAATACAGCTGATTGGCTCAAACGCATTAAGAAGGAAAGAAATTCCACAAATTAACTTTTAACAAGGCACACCTGTTAACTGAAATGCATTCCAGGTGACTTCCTCATGAAGCTGTTTGAGAGAATGCCAAGAGTGTGCAAAGCTGTTATCACGGCAAAGGGTGGCTACTATGAAGAATCTCAAATATATTTTGATTTGTTTAACACTTTTTTTGGTTACTATATGATTCCATATGTGTTATTTCATAGTTTTGATGTCTTCACTATTATTCTACAATGTAGAAAATAGTCTAAATAAATAAAAACCCTGGAATGAGTAGGTGTTCTAAAACTTTTGACCTGTATTGTCTGTAAACCACTACTAACCCCAGCAAAATACAGTATGTGGTGTTTGCCATTGGTCACATTTACACGGCAAAGCACTGACTGTTCAGATATTGGTTGGCAATATTGTACACTTCACCATGATCACTACAGGGTGGGTAAACTCATTGTCATTCTTTAGCATATATCCAGCTCGAAGGGCCATATAAGAAGTGGTAGGTTTAAAAAAACATTTTCATTTGGCCTAAAACATTATTCACGATTTTACTATTCAACATCCTTTGCATGTTTGAACAATTGACACATTTACTTCCAGACAGCCATGGGAGAAAATTGCACAGTGAGTGTTACGTACATCATGACCTGCAGCCCAGGACACACTGAGATCTGTCTTTAAGTCTTTAAGACACTGTTTAACCCTCCCTCCTACACACTTTTAGTTTAACCTCAGTACTAGGTCATGTTTAATTGTTTACCGCTCGTTAATTCTGACCACCCTCAGTATACAACTGGTTACCTAAGTGATGGAGAGCTGATGGAGAGATGGAGAGCTGATGGAGATGGAGAGCTGGGTGAATACGGTCAGACACTGCAGTGGAGTGGTATCAGTGCCAGAATGAATCTGCACCGCAGGGACATTGACACTATCGCTGAGGCAAAACAATTTACACCAGCCTCCAGTTCACTATAATGCTACCTGAGCCTCCATAGCAGGAGCGAGGCACCAATGCAATGAATTTTGAGATTTTCGGTGTTAACATTTTCTTTGTCTAATGGAAAGTCAAGATTTTTTTGATTGAACATTACATTTTTTGGCTTAGTTTGCTCATGTTATAAAGTGTTTAATTATCCTATGGCTGAGAGCCCTTGATATAAGCATTGCCCGTTTCTGGGTAAAAGGTTTGTGTGTAGCAATGTCAGAGGATCTGTTCAGGGGACAAGTACTACATCTTAGAAGCTAAAACAGAGCTTGAGGCTTATCCCTCCTCCATACTGCCTGAGACCCTAACCACAGCCCCTCCCCCATCTATGTCAATCACCAAGTAGCTCAACAAGTAGTACAACCATATGATACTTGATGACCAGAATCAACCTCACACAACCTTAAACCTTAACCCCTCAATGTCAATACAGAGGCTTAGTTTAAGGCTAGTTTGGATTTAGATGACAAGCATCAGTCAACAGCATTAGTTTCTAACATGCATGTCATCTCTATTGATCTGTCTATTTATCCACCCATCCATCCATCCACTCCCCGCTTCCCCTCCCCCTCCCGACTTGGTGATGTATCTGTTCTTGTCCAAGTCGAACAGCGAGAAGGTCCACTCCAGCTTCCTGGCGGTCTTGCCCGTGGACGTCAGGTGCAGCGCAATGATGTACTCCTTGAAGTCCAGAGTGCCGTTATCATTGGTGTCGAAGGAGCGGAAGACGACCTGCGCACACGTCTGTTATACAGGATTGTTAAGGTGCTGAGCCACAAACACACCCAAATGAACTTCTTATCTGCACATTTTTGTTTCTCCATCAATCCATGTCCACACGTTAAACACACACACAATATATTTCATGCAATGTCTATGTAATGTCTTAATATGTCCTTATTTTTGTATTGCCCTTTCTTAACAAGTACAAACAACTTTAAACAATTACATTATTTTAAACCTATTGCACTGAACATTTTATCCACATACTGTAGACTGCTGTGTAGGTATTGTCTGTAGCTTTACCTTCAACACCATCAGTAAGACTTGTCCGTTGTCAACACTTGAGTTGAATAAACAACAACAATGGTCTTACAGATATGAGCTGTTTTCACAGATATGAGGTGTTTTCACAGATATGAGGTGTTTTCACAGATATCATCTGTTTTTACAGATATCAGCTGAGGTTAGTGTAGAGGGGCCATGCAACCATTTCTCAACACATTGTTGGCAGTTCCTAGACAGCTAACTGTAGGTCCGTCTTTTAGGTTTAGGTGCTTTAGTCAGTTGGGATCCCACCTTGAGGGTTTGGTCAAACTATGTACAGTAATATAAAAAAAATGTGGAGATGGGAGAACCTTCCAGAAGGACATCTATCTCTGCAGCTCTCCACCAATCAGGCCTTTATTGTAGAGTGTCCAGACGGAAGCCACTCCTCAGTAAAAGGCACATGGCAGACCGCTTAGAGTATGCCAAAAGGCATCTAAAGACTCTCAGACCATGAGAAACAAGATTCTTTGGTCTGATGAAACCAAGATTTAACTATTTGGTTTGAATGCCAAGCGTCACGTCTGGAGGAAACCTGGCACCATCCTTACGGTGAAAAATGGTGGTGGCAGCATCATGATTTCGGGATATTTTTCAGCGGCAGGGACTTGAAGACTAGTCAGGATGGAGGGAAAGATGAACAGAGCAAAGTACAGAGAGATCCTTGATGAAAACCTGCTCCAGAGTGCTCAGGATCTCAGACTGGGGTGAAGGTTGATCTTCCAACAGGACAACGAACCTAAGCACACAGCCAAGACAACACAGGCGTGGCTTCGGGACAAGTCTCTGAATGTCCTTGAGTGGCCCAGCCAGAGGCCGGACTTGAACCCGATTGAACATTTCTGGAGAAACCTGAAAATAGTTGTGCAGCGACGCTCCCCATCCAACCTGACAGAGCTTGAGAGAATCTGCAAAGGTGCTTCAACAAAGTAAAGGGTCTGAATACTTATGTTAATGTGACACAATTTCTTTTTTGCTTTGTCGTTATGAGGTATTGTGTGTAGATTGATGAGGGGGGAAAACGATTTAGTACATTTTAGAATAAGGCTGTAATGTAACAAAATGTGGAAAAAGTCAAGGGGTCTGAATACTTTCCGAATGCGCTGTATGTGTGAAGCCCCACTATATCACTTCTAGAATTGTCCTAAGGGGGAAAATGAAGTTGTTTGAATTTAATGTAAATGATGCCAGATACTGAAATACCTTTAACATTGATTCAATTTTCTCAACCACATCAAGAGAGACCTCTGGAAAGACTTGCGCCAAGACATGTGTGTTAACATCAGTCCCCCAATTAACCTGTGAATGAAATCAAACTACTTAAAGGTTCAGATGGCCAGAACACCGACTGACAGAGGCATAGCTCCAGATCCCCTTAAAACAGGTTGGCATAGTGCCACTCTTCAGCGATAGTCTAGTCCTCACATTCCACTTTCTCCACACACACCTTATCCACTGTGATCTCCCTGGCCTGACACACATTCACCCCCACTTGTTTTGTCCATCCATTCCTATTTTAAAGAGTGTTTTTTCCCCCTGGGCTGGAACTATACTTCTGTTTAAGTGTTTCAACAGCACCCTCAACTCTCTGAGCCAGTAAAGCTGCTGCCCCAAGACCGAATACAATCTAACCTTCGCTCTAAATGAAGGTTTAAGCCTAGTGGGTGGCGGGCCGACCGTGCTAACGAAGGGATCTTTTGATTGGCGAAGAGACAGAGGGAGGAGAGGTTAAAGTGATGGTTTATGCCAGGACGGAGCGGTGCCAAAGCGATCTAATGGCCATGCCATCCATTGTCTGTATGTCAGATACATGCCATGATAAATATAGTGAGGGGTATGAAAAGAGCTGGCAATTAGATCACAACAATGGAACATGGAACAAACCCGGGCAGGACAGGCTATATAGGCAGGTTAACTCTGCTCCCGGCGGACCTCAGACTGCAGGCTTTTGTTCCAGCTCTTAAATACCGGATTAGACTGATCAGGATCTTCATTTTAGGCCATGATTAAATTGAAGACCATCATTGATTAATTCAATCAGGTGTTGATGCTGAGCTGGAACAAAACTCTGCACACACTGCGGCTGGCCCTCCTGGACCAGAGTTGCCCTCTTATAGACCACAAGTTTAAAAAAATCTAAATTTGACAGGACAAATCTATGTTCTCTTCTTCCAGGAGAGACCATTTTCTCTCCCCTGCCTTCTATTAAGCCTGTTGTTGTTTTTAGTATGATTGTACTAAATACTTCTTGCCAGGTTTACAGGATATGAGTTGATTGACGGTATCCTCTGAATAAGATAGCATTAAACTTAATTTGAGCCCTCTCAATATAAAGCTAATGATGTTTTGTTTAAGTAGTTTAAAAAGCTCCCATTTGCTCTTATTGGCATATTGAATTGTGGTCATACACATCACCTAGAAAATAGAGTACAATTATGAATATCTATCTACACATAGTAGTAGGCAAAATAGTCACCATACATACTTGCATTGGTGTATCTCTCTGATGGAATATGCATTGTGTGTATGTAAGTTCTTAAGTGTGTTTAAATGTATGCTGTATGATTTGATTGAATAAGAGTGTCAGTCCAAACAGGTCTACTGATACATAATGTACATACTCTCGGTACATAATGTACATACTCTCCTTGTGGGGACCTGAGAATAAATCTTTTTGTCTCCATCTACAGTTCACTGTAGAATCTGTCCCAAAATAAGAGCACAGCAAGCGGGAATGGTCAGAGAGACTGAAAATACTACAACTGCTGGAAGTGTGCCTAGTTGAAATGTAAAGCGCAATGGATCACAGTTTGTGACAAGCAATCAATATTTCAATACCATCTAAATTATTTACATTACTAGTACACCTTGAAACATTTCCAAACTTGAAAGAGCCCGAAGAGGCTGTTCACACAAGGAAACATACATAATAATTACATGAAAAAGATTGACTGTAAGACCACACAAGAGATGTCAAATCACATCCACCAATAGCATCCATGTAACAGATGAGCATTATTAAAGAAATGTTTTGACATTACTAGTTTGTAATATTTTACCTTTATTTAACTAGGCAAGTCAGTTAAGAACAAATTCTTATTTTCAATGACGGCCTACGAACAGTGGGTTAACTGCCTTGTTCAGGGGCAGAACGACAGATTTTTACCTTGTCAGCTCAGGGATTCGATCTTGCAAACTTTCAGTTACAAGTCCAATGCTCTAACCACTAGGCTACCTGCCGCCCCTATACAGGGGACATTACATGTTAGGTGAGTGCAGTCAACCCTATGGCATAAAACACTGCTATTATTACCCATCAAACACTAATACTGCTGGACTCAAGTCTCAGAAGAAAATGTAAAATACTGCACTAGAACAAGAACTATTGCAGTGGTTCAATGTGAGGGGAGATCGGGGGTAATTGATCCATGTCTGGCATCCATCCACCAACGTGAAGAGGGAAAGCCTATTGAAAGAAGAGGCAGAGAGAACGAGAGGTTACAGATCAATTGCATGTCATTATTTTACATGTTGCAGAGTAGATGCATCCCAATTAGCATGTCTTGGCATGTATTTATTTTATTTAACCTTTATTTTAACAGGGAATCATGCTGTCTCTTTCACAGATGAGCCATATACTGTATGTATAATTTAGAATATGTTTGGGCCTATAACCCATTATTTAAGTCCCGATAAGTAACTTACCTGCTTTTATGGACAGTCACGGCCCTAAGGTCCCTGGGGCGATGGATATGCATCTTGCGGCTGAGGGTGCGGGCCAATCGGTCAACAGTGGTGCCAATGTGGCCCAGCTCTTTGCTGGAGGCAAGGCCGTCAATGTTGCCGCTGTACCACAGCACCCAAAGACATGAGCATGAACAGTGCCCCTGTGTACACCAGGAGATCCCCAAAGTCTCTGCTATTGATATCCAGAGGGACCAAATCAAATCAAATTTATTTATATAGCCCTTCTTACATCAGCTGATATCTCAAAGTGCTGTACAGAAACCCAGCCTAAAACCACAAACAGCAAGCAATGCAGGTGTAGAAGCACGGTGGCTAGGAAAAACTCCCTAGAAAGGCCAAAACCTAGGAAGAAACCTAGAGAGGAACCAGGCTATGAGGAGTGGCCAGTCCTCTTCTGGCTGTGCCGGGTGGAGATTATAACAGAACATGGCCAAGATGTTCAAATGTTCATAAATGACCAGCATGGTCAAATAATAATAATCACAGTAGTTGTCGAGGGTGCAACAAGTCAGCACCTCAGGAGTAAATGTCAGTTGGCTTTTCATAGCCGATCATTAAGAATATCTCCACCGCTCCTGCTGTCTCTAGAGAGTTGAAAACAGCAGGTCTGGGACAGGTAGCACGTCCGGTGAACAGGTCAGGGTTCCATAGCCACAGGCAGAACAGTTTAAACTGGAGCAGCAGCACGGCCAGGTGGACTGGGGACAGCAAGGAGTCATCATGCCAGGTAGTCCTGAGGCATGGTCCTAGGGCTCAGGTCCTCCGAGAGAAAGAGAGAATTAGAGAGAGCATACTTAAATTCACACAGGACACTGGATAAGACAGGAGAAGTACTCCAGATATAACAGACTGACCCTAGCCCCCCGACACATAAACTACTGCAGCATAAATACTGGAGGCTGAGACAGGAGGGGTCAGGAGACACTGTGGCCCCATCCGATGATACCCCCAAACAGGCAGGATATAACCCCACCCACTTTGCCAAAGCACAGCCCCCACACCACTACAGGGATATCTTCAACCACCAACTTACCATCCTGAGACAAGGGACAAGGCTGAGTATAGCGCACAAAGATCTCCGCCACGGCACAACCCAAGGGGGGGGGGGGGGGGGGGGCGCCAACCCAGACAGGAAGATCACGTCAGTGACTCAACCCACTCAAGTGACGCACCCCTCTTAGGGACGGCATGGAAGAGCACCAGTAAGCCAGTGACTCAGCCCCTGTAATAGGGTTAGAGGCAGAGAATCCCAGTGGAGAGAGGGGAACCGGCCAGGCAGAGACAGCAAGGGCGGTTCGTCGCTCCAGAGCCTTTCTGTTCACCTTCATACTCCTGGGCCAGACTACACTCAATCATATGACGTACTGAAGAGATGAGTCTTCAGTAAAGACTTAAAGGTTGAGACCGAGTCTGCGTCTCTCACATGGGTAGGCAGACCATTCCATTAAAAAAGACTCTCACCAGCAGGGCAGCGCCACCCAGCAAGTCCATCAGCACAAGTCCATTTACAGTGGGACAGGCCATCACAGAGCCTCATGGTCACACCTGAATGAGCGAGGGAATCAGAAATCTGCCACAAACAATGTTAAATAAATGCTAATATGAAAGGCTAAATATAATTTATCATCTACATGAGTGGGAAATAAAAGTGGTTGGTATTAGGTAACAAAAATGTAAACACAATGTTTGTATGGTCTAAACAGGAATCCACAGGGCAAACACTGGTTTAATCAACTTTGTTTCCACTTCATTTCAACCAAAAAAGTATATGTAATGACGTTAAATCAGCGTGGAAAACTGTTTAGAATTGCAAAATGCAATCAAAGTAAGAGAATTTCGTATTTTTTCACCCAACTTTAAAATAAATCCAACGACAGTGTGAAATTGTTGGTTGAATTCACGTTGAATTCTCGTTGGTTGACAACTCAACCAAATGTAAATCAAAAAGGTGCCCTTGTGTGAAGGTACTATTTTCTAATCCCAGCATATCCAAACGAATTACATTTTCACTCCAAAGCAACAAAGAAAATAGTAAAGCTAGGCAGAATATATTGTTAAACATGCTTTTGATATTCTATAGACTGACGTTTAGTTGCGCTTTGTCATGTTTTACACGTTTGTTTTTAAATTGCTCAGGTGACACTGATGTCGACTCCGACACCTTTTAATGTCGTTATTTATTAGATATCTGACCAAGTTTTGTATTCTCCCGGAATTGTCGAATTCAAACCCATCTTTAATTTTTTTGTGTGTTTTCTCAAAAACGATGTTATCCCCTCCCACAATCTCACCTGAGCTCCTCCCACATACAGTATGCAAAAATTGTATGAAATTATTATCATGGCAGGCTATAAGATGCAAATGTAGTAGTTGATGTTGGTTATTTGAAGACACGATGAAGTAGGTGTTAGATTAGTTTCACTGTAATTATTATACATTCTCATTAGCCATCGAAGAGGAAGTCCGAAGCGTTACACCCCCTACGCAGTAATTACGCACGTGGCTCGATTAGAAAAGCTGTCTAATTCACTCCATTTCACCTGATGGGAAGCGGATGGTTATTAACTTGCTTATTAACTTGCGTCTCGTTTGAAGAACGGGGTAACAACTAATACAAACCATTCGCTGACCTTTCATGCTAAAACATCAGTTGTTTTTACCTGTATTCGTATTGCATTCTACATTGATTAGCTACATTTCAATTTCGGAGCAGGTGAATTTACTAGATACCACTTATATGGCGAATTCGCATTGGGTGTACCTTAATTGTTTTACAGCTGGTGACATCACCGTCTCGACGGACTAATGACTGTTTTAACACTTTTCTTAACGTATTATCCACGATGGTGCTTATTATAATGTTACAATGTTGCCATATGTATTACAGATTTGCAGAACAGCACTCAACCCACGAAGGATGACTGATCGGACAAGCACGAGGAATGCAACGGGTACTTTCATTTGTCTTCCTCCGAATAGGCTGTATTGTTATTTTACAAAATTACTGCATTTACTTTACAAATGTTTAAAAGCAGAATTAGCTTACTCAATGCACTTCCATTTAAACAGTATATTTATCAAATGTTTATTATTTGTCACTCATGTGTCACTACCATTGACTGTGGTCCCTAAAGGTCTGTATAATGTTGTGGATGAATATGAAGTCTCCTTCCCCTTTGAGGAGAACCAGGGCCGGTCTGCCTATCTGAACCAGAGTGAGCAGATTTTGGAAGGTACATTTGGGCATAATACCAGTCAGACAGATATATATTTTTTTGGGGGGGTGTGTTGGTTAACAACCAGGCTTCTGTATTAACCATTTTACCTGTCTCATACACAATATTAGTAAGTTAAGCAACCCCTTATAAATGTGTTCTCCTATCATGACAATGTCAGATAGTTCAGGGCTACTCAAACCCGAGCAAAGTGATCTACAGTTTATTGATTGTCACTAATTGGACAGACATTCCATTCACCTGGAGGGTGGAGGTAATTAAACTACCATCCCTCATGAATAGTGCCCTGCATAATCACCTCTTGATACCTTATTAGTCAACTAAATGAATAATGTAATTATGGTGTCATAAGTCAGGTGGTCAATAACTTATCAGGGCCTACCCATGTATGACCAATGCCTCAAACAGTCAAATAATGACCTGCACCCTTCCAGAGGCGGCTTCTGAAATGCCTCCGCACTACAGCCCGTTCATGCTGATCACCAACCTGCGCACCCACCTTTGTGTGTCCCTGGAGAAGAATTCGTGGCTGCAGAAGCGCATCGAGGACCTGGAGGAGGAACGCAACTTCCTGCGCTGCCAGCTGGAACGCTTTGTCTCCTCCATGAGGACGCCGGAGAGCAACCGTAAAGACTGGGGTGTTGGTGGTGGGGAGCACTTTTCTACTGACTTCCCACTGGGCACAGATGTCAATTCAGCATCTATTCCAGGTTGGTTCAATGTAATTTCATTGAACAACGTGGAAACAACATTGATTCAACCAGTGTGTGCCCAGTGGGTTAGTACTTGACTGTACGTTCAATTGAAGCACTGTTTCTTATCTGGTCACACTTTCTATTTAGTGCACTGTTTGGAAACATAATACAAGTTAATACACAACTATATAAGCTGATACATGGAGATAGGTGAAATTGAGGTAGCGGGGGAAAAAATATTTCAAAATTGGAACTCGTTTAAAAATCGATTATCCTCTCCCCTCTATTAGATGTTTATCCCGAATCCCAACACACTAGTCTGAACTACACTACTCTGAAACCTCCACCAGAGAGAGCTCCAAGCCCTCCTCCTTCGCCCATGACCACCAGGTCTGGAATGCTACGGAAACACGTCCAGAGCCAACCTCACACATGTAGCAGCAGAGTACCTGGTGAGAGGGAAGCAGAATAGAATTTGGGTGGGATGGCTTTTTAGGAGTGGGAGAGTCATACGGCTTAAGCTAGGCTGTAGTGTCAACCGTCATCTAGTGTCTTGAAGTGTACGAGGATACATTTTGTCACTGCCCCCCCCCCCCCCCCCTCTCTCTCTAGTAAAACAGGAGGTGCGTGTGATCGAAGAAGATAAGTACTTTGAGGAAGACGGTTATATGGAGGAAGAGGAAGTGGAAGAGGAGGACGATTCATCGGACGAGAAGATGTCCAAGAAAAGGGGATCCAAGAATGGTGGGGAGCCAAGAATGAAAATGAGACGTGTTTTCCGGATTACTCGGGGCAAGGAAAGACAAAGAGGTAATCAAGTCATTTTATTTCTATGTTATTTCCTATGCCCGGTGCATTTCTGCTGCATCATAATATTAAATTGTCTGTTGGAAAAAATTGTTTCCTTATCACACTTTTGGGGGAAATTCCTATCAACCGCTAACTAAAATGGCTCCTCTCCTTCAGTGAAAGATCCTGACGGTGTGCTCCATCGGTACCAGAAGATCCTCCTCACCTACCAGCGCCTGAGGAGCATGTCCAAGGCCTTCCAGGTCCACCGGGTGGACCGCAACACTATGGCCTCCACATCCCCCATCGCCGAGCTGCTGCTGGTAGCCCCAGAGAAGGTGGCCGAGGTGGGCGAGTTTGAGTCTTCCAAGGAGAAGCTCCTGGACTACGCCCGTCGCTGCTACAAGGCCCTGGACGAGCCCATGCACGCCAAAGTGGCAGCCATGAAGAAGAACCACCTGCTTCTGCCCATCTCCTACAGGTTCAGAAACTAATGGAAGGTCCTTTCCTCCTATAAGATTAGACATGGAGGGAAGGTAGACTGAAAAGTTATTGACCTTAATGGGGAGTCGCATACCTAAGGCTTCGTTAAGAGCCATTTGGCTCTAGCTTCAGATTATTATAATTTTTTTTGTATTTATTTTTTTACCTTTTCTCTTGAAGTATCTTATTCATTGTGTTTGAATCTTCTTCTGAAGGGCTAATTGCAGGATTACTGCATTGGGGGCACCGAGAGTAGTTTTTCGTTGTTGAGCGAGAGATACGTTTACCCATCTTTGTTTTTTGCAAGGAAAGAGATGGAATTTGTGTAAAAGGTTGTAGTCTGTCACTGTATTCACTAAAAGCCACACACTGGATAATTTTGTGACGTAGCCTATTACAGCAGTTACATAGAAAAATAATGTTGGCTCCATCCTGCTGTTCATGGTAATCGGATTAAGTTTTTATAGTCTGATTCATGGCTATCTTTCATTGTCAGGTGGCACAGCAGAATGATGATCTGCGGTGTGAGTTTCTGCATGATTCATGAATGGTAGAAGCACTGGCATACTGCAGACACTGTATTCCTTCCTTTGAGAGCCCTGCTAGTTTTTGTAGACGACTGCCATTCAGGGAAATATTTTCTACAAGTTTGCGGAGTCCAAATTAATGGAAAATGTGAAGAATTTGAGCATACATCAAATGTTGTTTTGATGGTAAAGACAGTTCATGGACAGGCACACCGTTCTGAGCTGTGGGTTTAAAGAAACTCCACCTGTACATGTTTATTTGTTTTCATTGTTGAACCATTTGTTAATACCTGATCCACAGCTACAATATTATTTTGTTAATTTATGTATTTATTGACATTTTCTTTCCACATTTCGATAGTATATTGAGTTCAGTGAAAGCAGTGTAACCCATCTGCTGTACAATAAAAAAACATTGTTTGCGCAAAATGCAGTTATGCGTTTTAGTAGTTGGTATCTGTCTTCCTAGATAATACATTTAAGAAATATGTCTGTCTTTTTAACTGGCCTCTGAAAAATGTTCCAGAATGCCTCTGTTCCGCACACACTAGAGCAGTATTATTCCATGCCGACAGAGGGCGTCCTAATTTCCTGTCTCCAGTCTTGATTCAAACAAGCTGTGTTTATTTGTAGCCTTGGTAGCTAAACTAACAAGATAAATCATCCAATCTAGGTCTAAAATGTCGGATTTTGATGAATTCGAGAGATTGTTGACTGAAAATAAGAAAGGTGAGTGTTGCCCATTCATCCTATAGTAAAGGTTAATTTGACCGGCTAGCCCTTAGAGATTATTATAGCGAGCTAGCATACCAGTAGCTCGCTGTCACTACATTGCTGTCAGCTAGCTCCTTGCACTAGGCCTATGATTTGTTTACCAAAACAATATTAATTTACGACACACAGACTCACATGCTACTAAACCAGGACACGTTTGTGCAATGTAGAATCAGGGAATAGTGTTACAGATATGCCTACAGATGTGCTTTCTCTGCATGTGGATAGCGTGAATGGCAATTGCCTTTTAACTCTAACGTTAGCTATAACAGGAGTAGCAGCATATACTTGTGCATATTACTTTTTTAAAGCAGTATACATAAGGATTTTTCTTTCCTGCTGCAACTAAGGGATCCTGTGACTTTGTCACTGTGACTCTCCCCTGCTCGCCGCCTCTTCCTCCCTCTTTCCCCCTTCAGAGAGGGACAAGGAGAATCGGCATGGGTGGCGTACCCCGTCCCGCAGTCTCAGCCGAGAGAGGAAGAAGAGGTGCCGGGAAAGCAGGAAGAGCAGGGAAAGCGACAGCAAGGAACGTCGTCGACACAGGCGCAGGTGGATACTGTACAAGTATTTGAAATGAGTTGCACTTCCATTTTGTGTGAATAGCTTTCTGTGGATCATTGACTGGTTTCAACTATTTCCCCACCTTTATGCAAGAATTAACAAAATACCCTTGTTTTAACTGTTATTTCAGCATACAGACTCAAAAACAATCCCAAGAGACTGTTGTGAGGTACAGTATTACAGCAGACAGTGACGTGCATGACACTATCAAAGTTGAACTGCTAATTATGGGTCAGCTGTCCATCTGTTAGTTAAGTAATATACTTGGTGGTTGTTGAGTGTTCTAATGTTAGAATGGTTCTTAATACAAACAAGGTCAAGGTAAGGGTAGACGACTTGGATCTATAATGGTCAGAGGCTTGCTTTGAAATCGGGGCTTATATTGTGGTAAATGTCTGATGTTTAAACCATATACAAATGGGAGCATGTAGATGCCAGGTAGATAGAGTTCGAAGAGCAATGTGTTATAACTATCAATCCAAAATGTATTTTTATATCCCATTGATTCCCATACTTTTGTGCTATCCATTAACCTCCGTCCACACGGTCTCTGCATTGCAAGGCTATATGTCTATCTCTCCTGTCCCCTCCTGTCTCTCTCCTACAGTCGCCTTCCAGCTCTGCACAGAGAGAAGAAGAAGAAAGTGAGGAAGTACTGGGATGTCCCGGCACCAGGCTTCGAGCATATCACCCCCCTGCAGTACAAGGCTATGCAGGGTCAGTTTGTCAGCACTCACTATAATAGTGTCACATCATGGTCCGTATTATTTTTGCTCAAAAGCAAAGGCTGTTAATGCGATTTTGTATGAAAATATTCAACTCAGTCCCTCTCACTTAATACGTACAGTTGAAGTCGGAAGTTTACATACACCTTAGCCAAATACATTTCAACTCAGTTTTTCACAATTCCTGACATTTAATCTGAGTAAAAATTCCCTGTCTTAGGTCAGTTAGGATCACCACTTTATTTTAAGAATGTGAAATGTCAGAATAATAGTAGAGAATTATTTATTTCAGCTTTTATTTCTTTCATCACATTCCCAGTGGGTCAGAAGTTTACATACACTCAATTAGTATGTGGTAGCATTGCCTTTAAATAGTTCAACTTGGGTCAAACGTTTCGGGCAGCCTTCCACAAGCTTCCCACAATAAGTTGGGTGAATTTTGGCCCATTCCTCCTGACAGAGCTGGTGTAACTGAGTCAGGTTTGTAGGCCTCCTTGCTCTCACACGCTTTTTCAGTTCTGCCCACAAATGTTCTATAGGATTGAGGTCAGGGCTTTGTGATGGCCAATACCTTGACTTTGTTGTCCTTAAGCCATTTTGCCACAACTTTGGAAGTATGCTTGGGGTCATTGTCCATTTGGAAGACCCATTTGCAACCAAGCTTTAACTTCCTGACTGATGTCTTGAGCTGTTGCTTCAATGTATCAACATAATTTTTCTTACACATGATGCCATCAATTTTGTGAAGTGCACCAGTCCCTCCTGCAGCAAAGCATACCCACAACATGATGCTGCCACCCCCGTGCTTCATGGTTGGGATGGTGTTCTTCGGCTTGCAAGCCTCCCCCTTTTTCCTCCAAACATAACGATGGTCTTTATGGCCAAACAGTTCTATTTTTGTTTCATCAGACCAGAGGATATTCCTCCAAAAAGTATGATCTTTGTCCCCATGTGCAGTTGCAAACCTTAGTCTGGCTTTTTTATGGCAGAATTGGAGCAGTGGCTTCTTCCTTGCTGAGCGGCCTTTCAGGTTATGTTGATATAGGACTTGTTTTACTGTGGCTATAGATACTTTTGTACCTGTTTCCTCCAGCATCTTCACAAGGTCCTTTGCTGTTGTTCTGGGATTGATTTGCACTTTTCGCACCAAAGTACGTTCATCTCTAGGAGACAGAATGCGTCTCTTTCCTGAGCGTTATGACGGCTGCGTAGTCCCATGGTGTTTATACTTTTGTACTATTGTTTGTACAAATGAACGTGGTACCTTCAGGCATTTGGAAATTGCTCCCAAGGATGAACCAGACTTGTGGAGGTCTACAATTTTTTTCTGAGGTCTTGGCTGATTTCTTTAGATTTTCCCATGATGTCAAGCAAAGAGGCACTTAGTTTGAAGGTAGGCCTTGAAATATATCCACAGGTACACCTCCAATTGACCCAAATGATGTCAATTAGCCTATCAGAAGCTTCTAAAGCCATGACATAACATCAAGGCGGTGACCCGTTCCTGTAGGTTCATGCTCTACAACATTCGCAGAGTACGACCCTGCCTCACGCAGGAAGCGGCGCAGGTCCTAATCCAGGCACTTGTCATCTCCCGTCTGGATTACTGCAACTCGCTGTTGGCTGGGCTCCCTGCCTGTGCCATTAAACCCCTACAACTCATCCAGAACGCCGCAGCCCGTCTGGTGTTCAACTTTCCCAAGTTCTCTCACGTCACCCCGCTCCTCCGCTCTCTCCACTGGCTTCCAGTTGAAGCTCGCATCCGCTACAAGACCATGGTGCTTGCCTACGGAGCTGTGAGGGGAACGGCACCTCCGTACCTTCAGGCTCTGATCAGGCCCTACACCCAAACAAGGGCACTGCGTTCATCCACCTCTGGCCTGCTCGCCTCCCTACCTCTGAGGAAGTACAGTTCCCGCTCAGCCCAGTCAAAACTGTTCGCTGCTCTGGCACCCCAATGGTGGAACAAACTCCCTCACGACGCCAGGTCAGCGGAGTCAATCACCACCTTCCGGAGACACCTGAAACCCCACCTCTTTAAGGAATACCTAGGATAGGATAAAGTAATCCTTCTAACCCCCCCCCCCCTTAAAAGAGTTAGATGCACTATTGTAAAGTGGTTGTTCCACTGGATATCATAAGGTGAATGCACCAATTTGTAAGTCGCTCTGGATAAGAGCGTCTGCTAAATGACTTAAATGTAAATGTAAATGACATAGTTTTCTGGAATTTTCCAAGCTGTTTAAAGGCACAGTCAACTTAGTGTATGTAAACTTCTGACCCACTGGAATTGTGATACAGTGAATTATAGGTGAAATAATCTGTCTGTAAACAATTGTTGGAAAAATTACTTGTGTCAAGCTTGTGGAGTGGTAGAAAACAAGTTTTAATGACTCCAACCTAAGTGTATGTAAACTTCCGACTTCAACTGTACATAAATACAATGCATTTGGAAAGTATTCAGACCCCGTTGCCTTTTTCCACATTTTGTTATGTTACAGCCATATCCTAAAATTGATTACATTTAATTTAAGAAAATCCTTATCAATCTACACACAATAATACCCCATAATGACAAAGCGAAAACAGGTTTTTAGACATTTGCAAGTTTATAAAAAATGTAAAACAGAAATACCTTATTTACATAAGTATTCAGACCCTTTTCTATGAGACTCGAAATTTAGCTCAGGTGCATCCTGTTTCCATTGATCATCCTTGAGATGTTTCTACAACTTGATTGGAGTCCACCTGTGGTAAATTCAATTGATTGGACATGATTTGGAAAGGCACACACTATGTAAGGTCCCACAGTTGACAGTGCATGTCAGAGCAAAAACCATGCCATTAGGTCAAAGGAATTGTCTGTTGAGGTCCGAGACAGGATTGTGTCGAGGCACAGATCTGGGGAAGGGTACCAAAACATTTCTACAGCATTGAAGGACCCCAAGAACACAGTGGCCTCCATCATTCTTAAATGGAAGAAGTTTGGAACCACCTCAGACTGGGGCGAAGGTTCACCTTCCAACTGGAAAACGACCCTAAGCACACAGCAAAGCCAACGCAGGAGTGGCTTCGGTACAAGTCTCTCAACCTGAGCTTGAGAGGATCTGCATAGAAGAATGGGAGAAACTCCCCAAATACAGGTGTGCCAAGCTTGTAGCGTCATACCCAAGAAGACTCGAGGTTGTAATTGTTGCCAAAGGTGCTTCAACAATGTACTGAGTAAAGGGTCTGAATACTTATGTAAATGTTATTTTTTATTATTATTATTTTTAAATATATTTGCCAACATTTCAAAAAATCTGTTTTTACTTTGTCATTATGAGGTAATGTGTGTAGATTGATGAGGAGAAAAAAATAAGGTTGTAACGTTACAAATTGTGGAAAAAGTGAAGGGGTCTGAGTACTTTACGAATGCACTGTATATAGTCATACATACACTGAGTGTACAAAACATTAAGAACACCTTCTTAATATTGCGCCCCCCCCCCAAATGTCCTTTGGGTGGTGGACCATTCTTGATATACACGGGAAACTGTTGAGTGAAAAACCCACCAGCGTTGCAGTTCTCGACACAAACCGGTGCGCCTGGAACCTATTGTCATGCCCCGTTCAAAGGCACTTAAATCTTGTGTCTTGCCCACTTCACCCTCTAAATGGCACACAATCCATGTCTCAAGGCTTAAACTTTTCTCTAATCTGTCACCTCCCCTTCATCTACTCTTTGACTTCAATAAGGGATCACAGCTTTCACCTGGAGTCCCTTGGTCAGCCTATGTCATGGAAAGAGCAGGTGTTGAGTTTTTCTTCTCCATTAGACTCATATCTAACTTGAGTCCATGTTCCTCTCTCAGCTGCTGGCCAGATCCCAGCCACGGCCCTGCTGCCCACCATGATAACTCCAGAGGGGCTGCCCCCCGCCCCCACCTCTGTACCAGTGGTGGGCAGCCAAATGACCAGGCAGGCCAGGAGGCTCTACGTAGGCAACATACCGTTTGGCATCATAGAGGTAGGTAATGGGGAAACGGCTACCCTTTCCACACTACTGAGCAGAGCCAAGCTGAGCGGTACTGTGCTGGCCTGGTTAAGCATTCAACATAGTTGCAGTACGGTTTGGGTTGGCATGATGGTGTGAAAAGGGTATATAATTCACATGAAGCAGACTGAGGTTTTTTTCCCACCAATCTTTACTAATAACTTGCCACTGGCTCTGAGTGAAGCCTGTCTCTCTGTATATGCTGATGACTATACACATCAGCTACCATAGCAAGTGAAGTCAATGCAACGCTTGACAAATAGCTGCAGTCTGCCCTAAAGAACACAACCAGATTTATCAATTTCACATCCAGTTACTGATTGGATGCACTGCATATATTATTCACCCAATCTAATGTACAGTTGAGGTCGGAAGTTTACATACACCTTAGCCAAATAAATGTATACTCAGTTTCACGTTCCTGACATTTAATCCTAGTAAAAATTCCCTTTCTTTGGTCAGTTAGGATCACCACTTTATTTTAGGATTGTGAAATGTCAGGATAATAGTAGAGAGAATTATTTATTTCAGCTTTTATTTCTTTCATCACATTCCCAGTGGGTCAGAAGTTTACATACACTCAATTCCTGAGCGGTATGACGGCTGCGTGGTCCCATGGTGTTTATACTTGTGTACTATTGTTTGTACAGATGAACGTTGTACCTTCAGGCGTTTGGAAATTGCTCCAAAGGATTAACCAGACTTGTGGAGGTCAACAATTATTTTCTGAAGTCTTGGCTGATTTCTTTTGATTTTCCCATGATGTCAAGCAAAGAGGCACTGAGTTTGAAGGTAGGCCTTGAAATACATCCACAGGTACACCTCCAATTGATTCAAATTATGTCAATTAGCCTATCAGAAGCTTCTAAAGCCATGACATAATTTTCTCGAATTTTCCAAGCTGTTTAAAGGCACAGTCAATATTAGTGTATGTAAACTTCTGAAACACTGGAAATGTGATACAGTGAATTATAAGTGAAATAATCTGTTTGTACATTTTTTTGAAAAAGTACTTGTGTCATGCATAAAGTAGATGTCCTAACCGACTTGCCAAAACTATAGTTTGTTAACAAGAAATGTTAGAGTGGTTGAAAAATTTGTTTTAATGACTCCAACGTAAGTGTATGTAAACTTCCGACTTCAACTGTAGCCTAACAAAAATATAAAAGCAACATGTAAAGTCTTGGTCCCATGTTGCATGAGCTGAAATAAAATATCCCTAACATTTTCCATATGCACAAAAAACTTATTTCTCTAAAATGTTGTGCACAAATGTGTTGACATCCCTGTTAGTGAGCATTCTTCTTTCTCACAATAATCCATCCACCTGACTGACAGGTGTGGCATATCAAGAAGCTGATTTTAAACAGCATGATAATTACACAGGTGCACCTAAAAGGCCACTCTAAAATGTGCAGTTTTGTCATACAACACAATGCCACAGATGTCTCAAGTTTTGAGGGAGTGTGCAATTGGCATGCTGATTGCAGGAATGTCCACCAGAGCTGTTGACAGAGAATAGAAGGTTCATTTCTCTATCATAAGCCGCCTCCAACATCGTTTTTAGAGAATTTGGCAGTACCTCCAACCGGCCTCACAACCGCAAATCACGTGTAACCACGTCCGCCCAAGACCTTCACATCCGGCTTCTTTACCTGCGCGATTGTCTGAGACCAGCCACATGGAAAGCTGATGAAACTGTGGGTTTGCACAACTGAAGAATTTCAGCACTTTAAGAAACCGTCTAGGGGATCTCATCTTAGTACTCGTCGTCCTCACCAGGGTCTTGGCCTGACTGCGGTTTGGCGTTGTAACCGACTTCAGTGGGCAAATGCTCACCTTTGATGGCCACTGGCACGATGGAGAAGTATGCACTTCACGGATGAATCCCGGTTTCAACTGTACCAGGCAGATGGCAGACAGCGTGTATGGGCGATGTCAATGTTGTGAACAGAGTGCCCCGTGGTGGGGTTATGGTATAGGCAGGCATAAGCTACGGACAAAGAAACACAATTGCATTTTATCGATGGCAATTTGAATGCACAGATACCGTGACAAGATCCTGAGGCCCATTGTCGAGCCATTCATCCGCCGCCATCACCTCATGTTTCAGCATGATAATGCACGGGCCCACGTCGGAAGGATCAGTACACAATTGCTGGAAGCTGAAAATGTCCCAGTTCTTCCATGGCCTGCATATTCACCAGACATGTCACGCATTGAGCATGTTTGGGATGACTTTTGTTTTTAAAGGTATCTGTGACCAACCGATGCATGTCTGTATTCCTAGTCATGTGAAATCCATAGATTAGAGCCTAATCAATTTATTTCAATTAGCTGATTTCCTTTAATGAACTGTAACTCTGTAAAATCTTTGAAATTGTTGCATGTTGCGTTTGTTCAGTGTAGCTGATCGGACCTAAGGCCTAAAATACAGTTAAAGACTAACGCCTGTGGTGGCATATTTCTGCTTTACCAAATGAGGAGAGTTACAAACTACACACCAGTCAGAGTTATACTTAAACTACATCTTTAATAATAATAATAAGCTTTGCAATAGCATTTGACTTTCAACAATTCACTATTTATAATGAACCGTTGAGAAGTACCACCAGAAAAGTACAAAAATCTTTTATAGCCAAGATACACCCCTCTCAACTTACACTGACGAATCACAGATCTTAGGAACAGTTCACAAAGAAATACTTTTTCTTGAGAAAGGAGTATCCCTTAGCCAGATAACATTCGCTATAAATTATCATTCAGTTTGGCCCCTCAGACGAGGTTCTAATCTCGTTCCTTGTACTTCATAGTACAAAAACACCAACTCATCCAATGGCATATATCAATTATCAACTCTAGATACTCCCATCTCAAGTAAACCCCCTCTTGACCCCACTCCTGGACAAGCTCACTGAGGGGAGTGAGCCTCCAGGTCATACACTATCCTAGGATAAGTGTAAGATCAGAGAGGACATACAATGTTTCCAGACACTGCCATACACCTCCCCCCAATGGGAAAAGGACTGTGACTGGCGCACAGACATTGTGGAGACAAGTAATTGGTTCCCCATTAATCACGCCATCCCTTCACATGGTTTAAGAATAGGTAAAGACACATTCACATATGAAGACAATGTTCCATTCTGTCCTCTTCCCTTTCTGATATTCTGCATAGCACCAGGGACATGTGAAAGACAAGCCTGACCTCTCCCCTCTCTGGGCCCCAGGTGACTGAGCCCCAGCTGAGGGGAAAGTGCAACTGCCAACACTTTAGTCCAAAGGGATACATTCTAATGACAAGTATCTCACAGAAGCATATTATGCAAATAAAACATCTTAATTATCTATGTTACCCAACTAATTCTGATTCATCCTCCACACGCCTCAACCCTATGTGATATGGTTAAAAATAACTGCATTTCATCATCACTACTGTGTCATAGAAGGCTCTCGACCAGGCTGATTCTATGTACTTCTGCCTTCCCCACTGCAAAACGTATAAGTGGTCGTCCATGTTGTGTCAATAGGAGGCAATGATGGATTTCTTCAATGCCCAGATGTGCCTTGGCGGACTCACCCAGGCCCCTGGCAACCCTGTTCTAGCTGTACAGATAAACCAGGACAAGAACTTTGCCTTCCTCGAGGTGTGTGCTCAACTAAAATGTATTTAGTATAAACATGAAATGGCATAAAATACATGTAGATCATGGATGGCAGTTATTAGCTAACTTGCATTGCCCGCTAACAGTTGCTGTCCTGAGTGCTGAAGTATCGTTGAGTTCTGCATGCTTCTACAATAGCACGTCATAATGTTGACCTTCTCTCCACCTGTTCCTCTTCCAGTTCCGCTCAGTGGACGAAACGACCCAGGCCATGGCCTTTGACGGCATCATCTTCCAGGGTCAGAGCCTGAAGATCAGACGGCCTCACGACTACCAGCCCCTGCCCGGCATGAGTGAGAGCCCCAGTGTCTATGTACCAGGTGGGTCTTTCAAAAGATTGTTGACCCAGTTGAATCCTCTGATTTTCAATCAAAAATGTCTCAAGCCTATTTCTCACTGTTGCTTGGATTAGGAGTGGTTTCGACCGTGGTGCCAGACTCAGCCCACAAACTCTTCATCGGTGGCTTGCCAAATTACCTTAATGATGATCAGGTCAGTCCTTTCTAACTTATTCAAGTCCTTCTTTCCAAGTCTCTAGAATGATCAATACATTTACTACTGTTTATTTTTGTCAATCATCAAGGTCGAGAATTAATTTGTTTTAGTTCAGACAATATTACTGATAGAGCAATCCATCCCCTTATATTATTTTGTTATTTGTTTGTGTTTTCCTGTCTTCTTCCTGTTTGTGTTTTCCTGTCCCCCCCCCCCCCCCCCCCAGGTAAAAGAGCTATTGACCTCCTTTGGTCCTCTGAAGGCCTTCAACCTGGTCAAAGACAGCGCCACAGCCCTCTCCAAGGGCTACGCCTTCTGTGAATATGTGGACGTCAATTTGAACGACCAGGTCAGCGTCAGATATTGCACCTGTATTGCTGTGTGCAATATGTTTCTTGTTATAGATTTGAGGTTAACATAAGGTCACAAACTGTTGGGCTGCATGTCAATAGTGCAACGTGGCTACCCTGTCTGTCTTTAATCCGCACTGATCTGATATACCTGGCCAGGTGAAAGCCAATCTCATAGTAGTCGTCTTCCATATTGCTGTCACCCGTCCAGCCTTAGCAGATCAGCGATGTTGAAGGAAAGGAGATGTGGATAGGAAACTAATTTTGACTATTGTGATGCATCCCTCTGTTCTAAGTCTGTTTGCTGTCTCAGGCAATTGCAGGGTTGAATGGGATGCAGCTGGGGGACAAGAAGCTCCTGGTCCAGAGAGCCAGTGTTGGGGCCAAGAACGCAGCTCTGGTGAGTAGCAGAGATGATAGACTACAAGTAGAGGCACACTTTACAACTGGGTGCTGTTCAAAAGGAGCAAACGGTAGAAAACGTTTCGAAATGGAAGACGGAATGAGGGGAAAATGTGTGAGTAAGGCACAAAACGTGGGAAAACATGAGTGTGCAAAGCTGTCGTCAAGGCAAAGGGTGGCTACTTTGGTTACTACATGATTCTATATGTGTTATTTCATAGTTTCGATGTCTTCACTATTATTCTACAATGTAGAAAATAGTAAAAAATTAAGAAAAACCCTTGAATGATTCGGTGTCCAAACTTTTGGACTGGTACTGTAAATACACACACACACGCACACACACACACACACACACACACACGCGCACATACAGTGCATTCAATTGAGTGGACATGATTGGGAAAGGCACACCATGAGCCATGAGGTCGAAGGAATTTTCCGTAGAGCTCCGAGACAGGATTGTGTCGAGGCACAGATCTGGGGAAGGGTACCAAAAAATGTCTGCAGCATTGAAGGTCCCCAAGAACACAGTGGCCTCCATCATTCTTAAATTGAAGGAGTTTGGAACCACCAACACTCTTCCTAGAGCTGTCCGCCCGGCCAAACTGAGCAACCAGGGGAGAAGGGCGTTGGTCAGGGAGGGGACCAAGAAACCGATGGTCACTGACAAAGCTCCAGAGTTCCTCTGTGGAGATGGGAGAACCTTCCAGAAGGACAACCTTCTCTGCAGCACTCCACCAATCTGGCCTTTATGGTAGTGGCCAGACGGAAGCCACTCCTCAATAAAAGGCACATTACAGCCAGCTTGGAGTTTGTCAAAAGGCAACTAAAGGACTGACCATGAGAAACAAGATTCTCTGGTATGATGAAACCAAGATTGAACTCTTTGGCCTGAATGCGAAGCGTCACATCTGGAGGAAAACTGGTACCATCCTTACGTTGAAGCATGGTGGTGGCAGCATCATGTTGTGGGATGTTTTTCAGAGGCAGGGACTGGAAGGACTAGTCAGGATCGAGGGAAAGATGAACGGAGTACAGAGTACAGAGAGATCCTTGATGAAAGCCTGCTCCAGAGCGCACAGGACCTCAGACTGGGCGAAGGTTCACCTTCCAACAGGACAACGACCCTAAGCACACAGCCAAGACAATGCAGAAGTGGCTTTAGGACTATTCTCTGAATGTCCTTGAGTGGCCCAGCCAGAGCCCGGACTTGAACCCGATCGAACATCTCTGAAGAGACATCTTGCATAGCAAGATGGCGCCAACAGACATAGCAGCTCTGCTTCTAGCTCCTAAACAACTTTGCAGTATTTTGTTTTTTTAATGTATTATTTCTTACATTATTAGCCCAGAAATGGTTTTGTGTTATTACATACAGCCGGAAATAACTTTTCGATATCATAGGTAACTCTCCAGCATTATGACCAGAAATACAACTTTCCTGAATTGGATCCTTTGTTCATACCCCCCAGAGACTGCTTCAAGTCGCCGCCGGTGGAGAAGAGGTAATTAGAGTGGACTTCTAGTCCGACTCAGGAGGCGGGTACACCATCCACTGCTTCTGAGTATATTACTCGCTAATGTTCAGTGTATGCCCTCAATGAACGACACTGGACTTCATGCAAACTGGAAACCACATATCCTGATTTATTGTAGTTGGGTATTTTAACAAAGGAAATTTGAGGAAAATGCTACCGAAGTTCTACCAACACATTGACTGTAGTACTATTTTAGGGAAAACACTAGATCACTGCTACTCGCCTTTTCGAGATGCCTACAAGGCCCTCCCCCCGCCCTCCCTTCGGCAAATCAGATCATGACTCGATTTTGCTCATCCCTTCCTATAGGCAGAAACTCAAACGGGAAGTACCCGTGCGAAGGTCTATTCAATGCTGGTCTGACCAATCGGAATCCATGTTTCAAGATTATTTTGATCAAATGGACTGGGATATATTCCGGGTAGCCTCTGAGAATAAAATGTACACTTACACAGTGACTGAGTTAATCAGGAAGTGCATAGGGGATGTTCCAACGGTGACTATTAAAACCTACCCAAACCGCAAATTGTGGATAGATGCGAACCACAGCATTTAACCATGGCAAGGTAACTGGGAATATGGTCGAATACAAACCGTGTAGTCTTTCTCTCTTTAAGGCAATCAAACAGGCATAACGTCCGTTCCGAGACAGTGGAGCCACAATTCAATGGCTCAGACACGAGATGCGTGTGGCAGGGTCACAGACAATCACGGATTACGGACAATGATGTCTTGCTTCCAGGCGAGCTAAACACCTCCTTCGCCCGCTTTGAGAATAACACAGTGCCACCGACGCGGCCCGCTCCCAAGGACTGTGTGCTCTCGTTCTCCGTGGCCGATGTGAGGAAGACATTTAAGCGTGTTAACACTTGCATGGCTTCCGGCCCAGACAACATCCCTAGCCACGTCCTCCGAGCATGCGCAGACCAGCTGGCTGGAGTTTTTACGGACATATGCAATCTGTCCCTATCCCAGTCTGCTGTCCCCACTTCCTTCAAGATGTCCACCATACCCAAAAAGGCAAAGGTAACTGAACTAAATGACTATCGCCCCGTAGATCTCACTTCTGTCACCATGAAGTGCTTTGAGACGCTAGTTAAGGATCATATCACCTCTACCTTACCTGACACCCTAGACCCACTTCAATTTGCTTACCGCCCCAATAGATCCACAGACGATGCAATCGCCATTGCACTGCACACTGCCCTATCCCATTTGGACAAGAGGAATACCTACGTCAGAATGCTGTTCATTGACTATTAACACGACTCGGGATAAGACCCAGATGCAGACACAGGAGGCAGACAGTTTGAATTTCAGATGTTTATTACAAAACAGGGGGCAGGGTAACGGCAGGTCCAGGGCAGGCAGAGGTCAGTAATCCAAGACAGCACAATAAGGGACAGAACGGCAGGCAGAATGGTCAGAACCGGGAGGATAGGAAAACAGAAACTACAGATACTGGAAAACGGGAGAACATTCTGACAAGACCAGAAGAACTGGCAAAAGACAAATAGAAAACACAGGTATAAGTACATGGGAGACAACTGGTGGGGGGTGGAGACAAGCACAAGACGGGTGAAACAGATCATGGTGTGACAACTATAGCTCAGCCTCACAAAAGTACCCTCCAAGCTGATCATTAAGCTCGGGGCCCTGGGTTTGAACCCCGCCCTGTGCAACTGCGTCCTGGAGTTCCTGACAGGCCGCCCCCAGGTGGTGACGGTAGGAAACTACACGTCCACTTCGCTGATCATCAACACAGGAGCCCCACAAGGGTGCGTGCTTAGCCCCCCTCTGTACTCCCTGTTCACCCATGACTGCGTGGCCACGCACTACTCCAACTCAATCATCAAGTTTGTAGACGACACAACAGTAGTAGGCTTGATTACCAACAATGACGAGACAGCCTACAGGGAGGAGGTGAGGGCCCTGGCAGAGGGGGGCCAGGAAAATAACCTCTCTCAACGTCAACAAAACAATGGAGCTGATTGTGGATTTCAGGAAACAGCAGAGGGAGCACCCCCCTATCCACATCGATGGGACCGCAGTAGAGAAGGTGGAAAGCGTCAAGTTCCTCGGCGTATACATCACTGACAATCTGAAATGGTCCACCCACACAGACAGTGTGGTGAAGAAGGCGCAACCGCACCTCTTAACCTCAGGAGGCTGAAGAAATTCAGCTTGGTACCTAAGACCCTCAGAAACGTTTACCAATGCACAATTGAGAGCATCCTGTCGGGCTGTATCACCGCCTGGTACGGCAACTGCACCACCCACAACCGCAGGGTTCTCCAGAGGGTGGTACGGTCTGCCCAGCGCATCACCGGGGCACACTGCCTGCCCCCCAGGACACCTACAGCACCTGATGTCACAGGAAGGCCAAAAAGATCATCAAGGATATCAATCACCCGAGCCACGGCCTGTTCACCCCGCTACCATCCAGAAGGCGAGGTCAGTACAGGTGCATCGAAGCTGGGAACGAGAGACTGAAAAACAGCTTCTATCTCAAAGCCATCAGACTGTTAAATAGCCATCACTAGCCGGGTACCACCCGGTTACTCAACCCTGCACGTCAGCGCCTGCTGCCCTATATACATAGACATGGAATCACTGGCCACTTTAAATAATGGATCACTAGTCACTTTAATTATGTTTTATATTTTGCTTTACTCATCTCATATGTATATATACTGTATTCTATTCTACTGTATTTAGTAAATTCCACTCTGACATTTCTCGTCCTAATATTTATATTATATTTCTTAATTACGTTTAATTTTGAAATGCTTGTGTTCCTAGTGCAGTAGTATCTATTCCATTCTTTTACTTTTAGATTTGTGTATTGTTGTGAATTGTTAGATACTACTGCACTAGGAACACAAGCATTTCACTACACCCCCAATAACATCTGCTAAATATGTATATTTGATTTGATTTGAAAATAGCTGTGCAGCGACACTCCCCATCCAATCTGACAGAGCTTGAAAGTATCTGCATAGAAGAGTGGGAGAAACCTTTCCAAATACAGGTGTGCCAAGCTTGTAGTGTCATACCCAAAGCTGCTTCAACAAAGTACTGAGTGAAGGGTCTGAATAGTTATGTAAATGTATTTTGTAAATATTTCTAAAAACCAGTTTTTGCTTAGTGATTATGGGGTATTATGTGTAGATTGAGGGATTCTTTCATATAAAAAAACATCCATCACAGCTTTCATGCGTCTTGGCATGCTCTCCACCAGTCTTTCACATTGATGTTGGGTGACTTTATGCCACTCCTGGCGCAAAAATTCAAGCAGCCCGGCTTTGTTTGATGGCTTGTGACCATCCATCTTCCTCTTGATCACACTCCATCCACACCTTGATTGACCTGGCTGTGGCATGGAGCATTGTCCTGCTGGAAAAAACAATACTCCACCAAATTCCACGGTGGGTGTGAGATACTGTGGCTTGTAGGCCTCTCCAGGTCTCGCACCCACTGTGAAATTTGGTGGAGGATCGGTGATGATCTGGGGGTGCTTCAGCAAGGCTGGAATCGGGCAGATTTGTCTTTGTGAAGGACGCATGAATCAAACCATGTACAAGGTTGTCCTGGAAGAAAACTTGCTTCATTCTGCTCTGACAACGTTCCCCAATTCTGAGGATTGGTTTTTCCAGCAGGACAATGCTCCATACCACACAGCCAGGTCAATCAAGGTGTGGATGGAGGACCACCACAAGACCCTGTCATGGCCCGCCCAAACTCCAGACCTGAACCCAAAAAAAAACTCTGGAATGTGATCAAGAGGAAGATGGATGGTCACAAGTCATCAAATAAAGCCGAGCTGTTTAAACTTTTGCGCCAGGAGTGGCATAAAGTCACCCAACATCAATGTGAAAGACTGGTGGAGAGCATGCCAAGACGCATGAAAGCTGTGATTGAAAATCAGGGTTATTTCACCAAATGTTGATTTCTGAACTCTTAAGGTAAAACATTAGTATTGTGTTGTTAAAAAATGAATATGAACTTATTTTCTTTGCATTATTCAAGGTCTGACAACACTTTTTTGTTATTTTGACCAGTTGTCATTTTCTGCAAATAAATGCTCTAAATGACAATATTCTTATTTGGAATTTAGAAGAAATGTTGTCAGTAGTTTATAGAATAAAACAAAATGTTAATTTTACACAAACAACACATACCTATAAATAGTAAAACTAGAGAAACTGATAATTTTGCAGTGGTCTCTTAATTTTTTCCAGAGGTTTATGTATATAAAAAAAAAATGGTGGGGGGGGGGGGGGGGGGTGTGACTGACTGACCTAGAACATCAAGCTTTGTTTCATAACTTAATCAGGACAATCCAGAGCTGACTACGGATTGACTAAGCATATGCACAACTGCAAAGTAGACGCATTATTATTACAAAAACAAGTTGGAAATTGAACAATGTTTTTAAAAATTCTTATGTGTTTTACACCCTAAACATTCTAAAACGTTTTCTAAAAGTGCTCATGTTCTTTCAACCTTCCCAATCGCCAACACCTCTCCCCACCCTTCCCCCATCAGACGGGTATGAACCAGACCCCGGTGACCCTCCAGGTGCCAGGCCTGATGCCCACCTCCATGGCTTCGCTGGGTGGCCTACCCACTGAGGTCCTCTGCCTGATGAACATGGTGGCTGTGGAGGAGCTGCTGGATGACGAGGAGTATGAGGAGATCGTGGAGGACGTCCGGGATGAGTGCGGCAAGTACGGACAGGTGAAGAGCATTGAGATCCCCCGGCCCGTGGATGGCCTGGAGGTCCCAGGCACTGGGAAGGTGAGATGAGCAAGGGGAGGGGTAAAGGAGTACCTGGATGTTAAGATATGAGGGGTCATGATGCATGGGGGTGTTTGTTGCAGTGATTTGAGGAGAGTTTGTGTGGTGTGCATTCTGAAATTGTACAGTTTTAAAGTGAATCCGTTCAGTTCAGGTTAAATTATTGAATTCCCTGGCCTACCGAGTGGCGCAGCGGTCTAAGGCACTGCTTCGCAGTGTTGCGGCGTCACTACAGCCTTGGGTTCGATCCCAGGCTGTGTCATTACCGGCCTTGACCCGGAGTCCCATAGGGCAGCGCATAATTGGCCCAGCGTCGTCTGGGTCAGGGGAGGGTTTGGCTCATCACGCTCTAGCGACTCCTTGTGGTGGGCGCCTGCAGGCTGACTTCGGTCGTCAGTTAAACGGTGTTTCCTCTGACACATTGTTGGAGCTGGCTTCCGGCTTAAGCGAGCGGGTGTTAAGAAGCGCTGTTAGGCGGGTCATGTTTCGGAGGACGCATTACTCGACCTCCGCCTCTCCCGAGCCCATTGGGGAGTTGCAGCGATGAGACAAGATTGTAATCACGAAATTGGGGAGAAAAAGGGGGTAAACAATGTTTGAATAAAAAATGTAATTCCTTGAAGAAGTTTGCCTTTCACCTCCCATCAAACAAGCATTTCATAACATATCACTTTTGCCTAGGCTTAAGATAAGTTTCCAATGCAATAAGCCTTTTGTGTATGTGTAAAGATTTATCATAGTTGATTGCTGTAGAATTACATTTAACATGGTTGTCTGGTTCCATACAGAATGGCTATTCACCTACTCTCCTATCCTTTTCTTTCCCTCTCTCAGATCTTTGTGGAGTTCATGACCCTGTTTGACTCCCAGAAGGCCATGCAGGCGCTGACAGGCAGGAAGTTTGCCAACAGGGTGGTGGTGACCAAGTACTGTGACCCAGACGCTTACCACCGCCGAGACTTCTGGTAGACCTGAGAACCAGAGAGAGGGAGAGAAGCAGAGTTTTATGTAATGATATGAATATTTATGAGCATCACAACACTCCCAACTTGCTTTTTTTTTTTTTAAAGAGACAAAGTTTGAATTTAGCTACTAGAGAGGCAGACTGGAAGACTTGTTACAAAGATTATTCCTATATTGTATTATAAGAATGAGAGGTACATTTTGTACAGCAAACTGGGTCTGGCCAGTGGATAATATGTATTTATATGGAGTATTTATTTATTAATTTATCACTTTGATATAATGAGTAACAGAGGCCTATTGAAGTTAATTTAAGGCCACTTATCAGCAGAATTGGTCAAATTCGGACTTTTCTCCTATGAATCAAGTTCAATCACGATTTTAACCATTTTGTTTTGTCCATACCTGAGCCAGGTATTTGTTTTATGTTCTAGCTCTCCCCCCAATTTTCAGAACATCAATGCCACTTATTGTGAAGTCAGCACTGACTTAAGTCTGAGGGGACCTTCAAGTATTGTAAGTGTCTTTGTGTACATTTTAACTTAGCATCACCGCCCTCTTTTGATAACAAAATGTCTGAAAATGATGCAATGTGACTTTCTCAGTGGGCAACCCCCATTCCACAGAAAACAATGAGACCTCCAAAATGGCAACTGCATTGATATACAGGCCAGTATATTAACAGGAAGTACCTGCTGAACCTGGCCAGATCCAGAGCCTGTAATAGAAGGCTCTCGACCACGCTGATGCTATGACACAGCGGTGATGATGAAATGCAGAGTTTTATTAACCATATCTCATAGGGTTGTATGTGTTAAGTCTTTAACTGTATTTTAGGCCTTACTATATGTCCAACCAGCTACATTAGATTGGATGCACTGCATATATTATTCACCCAATCAGAGGTACTGTAACTAGATACATTTGGGTCGTGTTCATTAGGGCATACCATAGCAAAATGTTTTGCGACTGAAAAAATAAACATGCATTTCTTATTGTACAAGTTCAGGTAGTTCAGATCCCTCCCCGTATCAGTCCGTTTTCTTCAGTTTGGTGCCTAATGAACACGACCCTGAACTCTCCCCTTCTACAGCTTCCCTCTCTCTCTCTCTCTCTCTCTCTCTCTCTCTCTCTCCTCAGACAAACTGCTGTACAGCCCGAAAGAGTTATCACTGCCCTGCCTCGACCATTGGTTGGTTTTGTAAAACAACATTGACACAATGTTATTTATTTCACTGTAAAATCATATCTGCTCTTTTTTTGTAGTACGTTTTGCCTCAAAGTGATAACTTTAGGACCAAAAAAGGATGTGGATATGCACGTGTGAGGCTTTCTGGTGGATGACATGGATTCAGGTTCATGACAGGCAATAAAATAGAAAAGTCTAGATAATTTGCAGGCGTGGGTGGGCCCTATTAAAACGATGTGAAGAGTTCAATTACATACCCCTTTGTTCACCTTCTACTCCTCTTTCTTATTCAATTGTTTTCGATTTTCTCTTTACAACAAGGATGACACTTGGAAGAACCTGTCTGCAATTATTTTCCTTTCTATTCCCATCCCCAAGACTTTCCGTTGCTTCGAGTTTCATAATGGACTTTTATTTTGGCAGGTTTGCGTTTCAAATGCTGTAGTCTCCTGAGGATCTTTTAGATGATTTGCATTACCAAAGCTTCTCCACGTCTGAGATTGTTTGTGTTCCTAAACAGGTTGAACGATTATGTAAGAGAATGGCTTTGATTCTGTCCATATACTGTCAACAGGTTAGCAGGTGAGAATTTTTGCACTCCGTCACTTCCCTCTACATTGTAAGGTTGTTTACAGAAGGTCTGACTGATCTCATTAAAACATATTTAATGTACTCTGATGTCTGTCTGATCTCTGTTTAATGTCTACAGGATATTGAATCAGAATTTGAGTGTGCGTGTGGCTCGTCCTTGGTATTTTATGGAGCCAACTATCTGAGATCTGCTCCAAGGCGGAATATTTCTGATGGTGGATGGAAAAGGGGATCAAAAGGGGTAATAGAACATTTCTATTACGTGTTCCCAAATGCTATTACGTGTTCCCAAATGGGTTAAGGCTTGAATCGGTCGGTCTTTAATTTCACAGTGCCTCCCAGTAGGCTTGGGAAAAAAGACAATGCCAGCCCAGAGTTCTATTCAGTGAGTTTTGATAACTACACTGAACAAAAAATATAAACGCAACATGTAAAGGGTTGGTCCCATGTTTCATGAGTTGAAATAAAAGATCCCAGAAATGTTTCCTATGCACAAAAATGTGCACCTTGTGCTGGGGACAATAAAAGGCCACTCTAAAATGTGCAGTTTTGTCACACAACACAATGCCATAGCTGTCTCAAGTTTTGAGGGAGTGATCAATTGACATGCTGACTGCAGGAATGTCCACCAGAGCTGCTGCCAGAGAATTTAATGATTTTCTCAACCATAAGCCGCCTCAAGTCATTTTAGAGAATTTGGCAGTATGTCCAACCGGCCTCAAAACCGCAGACCACGTGTATGGCGTCGTGTGGGCGAGCGGTTTGGTGATGTCAACGTTGTGAACAGAGTGCCCCATGGTGGCGGTATGCGCAGGCATAAGCTACAGACAACGAACACAATTGCATTTTATCGATGGCAATTTGAATGCACAGAGATACCGTGACAAGATCCTGAGGCCCATTGTTGTGCCATTCATTCCCCGCCATCACCTCAGGTTTCAGCATGAAAGTGCACGGCCCCATGTCGCATGGCTCTCGTCCACCAATTCCTGGAAGCTGAAAATGTTCCAATTCTTCCATGGCCTGCATACTCACCAGACATGTCACCCATTGAGCATGTTTAAGATGATATGGATCGACATGTATGACAGCTTATTCCAGTTCCTGCCAATATCCAGCAAGTTTGCACATCCGTTGAAGAGTGGGACAAAATTCCACAGGCCACAATCAACAGCCTGATCAACTTTATGCGAAGGAGATGTGTCGCGCTGAATGAGGCAAATGGTAGATACTGACTGGTTTTCTGGTCTACGCCCCTAGCTTTTTTTAAGGTATGCATATCCGTATTCCCAGTAATGTGAAATCTATAGATTAGGGCCTAATGAATTTATTTCAATTGACTGATTTCCTTATATGAACTGTAACTCAGTAAAATCTTTGAAATTGTTGCATGTTGCATTTATATTTTTGTTAAGTGTATATATATTGTAAATAAGAATTTGTTCTTAACTGTCTTGCCTAGTTAAAAAAATGAATTTTATTTTTATTTTACTTAAGATGTTGTCATCAATCTAATTTCAGTCAAATGTATTTGTCACATGCGCCGAATACAACAGGTGTAGTAGACCTTAAAGTGAAATGCTTACTTACAAGCCCTTAACCAACAATGCAGTTTTAACAATGTAGGCCATTTGATTAATGAAAGACAGCATTTCATTATTTCATATTGCACTGCAATTAATAATATACATGGCAGTCTACACTTGGACTATTACAGCTCATATTATCAATAGGTTTTCTGTCAGCTCAGTTTACTATCATGTTGTTTTCTTGACATTTTCTGGCCAGTGTCAGTGGTTAGGGACAGGAACCAAAACATGAAGGGGGTGAGGTGTTCTGAGAACTCATGTTTACCTTTCACCTTTCAAAATTAACCAATCATTGTGCGACTTGTGCGGAAGTGGGAAGCCTGTCCCTCCAGACTCCAGAGTGACAGGCAGTCTAGCCAGTGGAAGGCGTAGAATTAGGGTGAGGATCGAATCGCTTGCAAGGGAGGCGGGCCTCCAGTCCATCAGGGCAACAGCAGAGGAGGTGTTCCTGGTAGCCATCTTGGATGTGCGGAGTGATTGTTTGGCGAAAATAATTAATATAATTTTGAAAAATAGCGTGAGGACTTAGGCAAATACGATTTAAAAGAGTGGTGTCAACTAAGAACAGAAAAGATAAATCGGAAAATCCAGGTAAATAAATTGTACGCTAAAACAGATCTAGTTATGTGCCATTATCTTCTCCCTTCCAATGTCTCACTAATATCTTAGCTGGTGGTTATCCACTAGCTGGCTATCAGCTACAGAGCCAAATTGACATGGGTTCGCCTGATATATTTTCCAAGGAAATTCATACATTTTGCTATAATGCACGGCAATTATGTAGCCGAGAAGTTCTTGTTACTCAGGTGTTGAAGTGGTATACTTGTTTGCTTGTCTCTGACAAATAGAAACAGCTTATAAAGTCATTAGCTATGTTGCTTGTAAACATTTAATGTTTCTTTATTACTGCTCACTTTTTAATTAGCGATCGTTGCCCCCAAGCCAGATATGGAGACTAGTCTAGCTGGCTTGCTGGATCTGTTGAGAAAGTCTAGCGTCGGTAACATTTGTTAAATACATGGTCAAAACTCACTGGCTGAAGTGATGGTAAAATGACCTTATCAAACGGTGGTTGCGTGGACGTGAAAAATTGTCGCAAAAAGTATTGTGATGCTCAGCGAAGTAACCTGCCATGCGCGTTACATTGTAGAATTCACGTGAACAGTCAATGTCAAATTATCCAGACCAGACGTCACTCAGTGGCTACAATGTTTCAAGTTTTCATGTAGGCAGGCTAGCAAGTTACATCAGTTAGCTGCAATCTACTACCATTTGTGATATTTACTCTTGTATTATAGTATTAATTGACAGAAAAAATACTTTAGCTAACATTTGAGTTAACATTTTCCAGTGGTGGAAAAAGTACCCAATTGTCATACTTGAGTAAAAATAAAGATACCCTAATAAAAAATTACTCAAGTAAAAGTCACCCAGTAAAATACTACTTGAGTAAAAGTCTCAGAGTATTTGGTTTTGAATATACTTAAGTATCAAAAGTAAATATAGAAGTACAGACGAACACATTTTCATTTTTTTTTATTTACAGATAGCCAGAGGCTCATCCTTTACAAATTAAGCATGTGTTTAGTGAGTCAGTAGGGTTGACCAGGGATGTTGACCAAGTGTGTGAATTAGACCATTTTCCTGTCCGGCTAAGCAGGACTTTAGGGTGTCAGGGAAAATGTATGGAGTAAAAGTAAAAATTGTCAAGAATATAAATAGTGAAGTACAGATACCACAAAAATACTTAAGTAGTACTTGAAAGTATGTTTACTTAAGTACTTTACACCACTGACATTTTCTCAAGAAACATGGTTAATGTTTATTTATGTTGAGACATTGAGTATTTAAAAGATTTCTAAATTCAAAACTTCAGGCTAGTTCTTTACAGTACTTTAAATATCAATGTCACTTTCCCAGAATGGTCAGAAATGCCTTGTTGAATGAATCATGTCTAAACCCAATTACATGCACCATTCTACCAGGACTTGACTGTGTGTGAGAGGTCAACAAGTCAGACTGTCAACTATGGTCTATCCACTACTCCTTAATAACTATAAGACACTTTATGATACAATGTATTTTTTTTTAAATTGAACCTTTATTTAACTAACCTTTAAGTATTTAACTAATGTAATGGTGATGCCTCCAGGGTAGTAAATTAGAGAGCTGAGTATGTCTCGTTCAAAATGCTTTTTAATGTCATTAACTTGAGATGAAAGTGTAATACTGTACCATTTAGAAATGAATCCAAACTTTTTTCTGCGTGCTGGCAGTTTTGAAGTGGTAGCCTAATGTGAAAACCATGTAGCTGCACGCATGCTCTCACGATACATCTTCATCACATCGAGCTGTGACAAACATTCTCCCCAGGTGGAAAGCTGGGTTGTATTCATTAGGCATCAAGTGGTAGAAAGCGAAATGAAACAGGCAGCAACTACCTGAACATGTCCAATAACAAACGCTCGTTTTCATTTTCTGTTGCTAAACATTTTGCTATGATGTGCCTGTGCCGTAATGAATACAACCCAGGATTTCACACTGCTGACTTCACTGAACTTGGCTGCCGAGCTAAAATGCTATGAAAAAGTAATGTAGCGTAAAAAGGTTGCCAGAGATTACGGTTATCACACCTGTTATTTTCCTCTACAGTGAAAGAAGGCATGAAGACAGCATCCTAGTCAACAGTCATGGCGGATAAAAGGAAACTTCAAGGTGAGGTTACCAAATGGTCGACCAGATGGTACCCCTGCCAATGATCCACAACCCAGTCCATCGCTATATTCCCTCCCTTTTCTCTATGAAGCATGTCTATCCAACAGATGGAATGTCACTTTTAATTTCTCTATCCATTCATGATGTAGAGATTGTCAAATTGTCCTGCACGGATGTGATCGCAATAAGAGAAGTGCTGCACTCTATTACTGAAAAGGGTTGTGACCTGTGAAACCAAAAATAAGAAGCCAGAAGCAAGGCTTGTGCAAGGCTGCACAAGGCCAAAGTCAGACTTAGTCTGCAGAGACAACCTTCTTAAATTAAGACTATATGCCATACCCTGTTGCCAGTGCCCGTGGTGTTGCATTTTTAAACAGGTTTGTGGTGACACATTTAGGTTTTACTGCATGTATCTTTGATAAGGCTGCCAGCCACAGTTGTAAAAGCAGTGCTGCTTATGGGGAGAGGGAGAGCTCCGCATTTTGACTTTACATTATTCATCCTGATGTGATGCGTGTTGAAGGATTTTTTTTAAACCACGGCTCTTTCCAAAACATCCCTGTTATTCTATGCCCTTCCCCAGGTGAAATAGATCGATGTTTGAAAAAAGTAACAGAAGGCGTGGAACAGTTTGAAGACATTTGGCAAAAGGTAACATGCAGGGAGGGTGGTGGTTCGTACAGCCTGAACTCAAAATGGATTAAATGTATGTTTTTTTCTCACCCTGTCTACACACAATACCTCATAATGACAATGTGAAAGTGTGTTTTATTTGCACATTTATTGAAAATGAAATACAGAAATATACATTTACGTAAGTATTCACACCCCTCAGTCAATACTTTGTAGAAGCACCTTTGGCAGCGATCACAGCTGTTTCTTTCTGGGTAAGTCTCTAAGAGCTTTCCACACCTGGATTGTGCAACATTTGCCCATTTATTATTTTCAAAATTCTTAAGGCTCTGTCATATCGGATGTTGATCATTGCTAGACAACCATTTTCAGGTCTTGCCATAGATTTAAGTAAATGCTGTAACACGCCCACTCCGGAACATTCACTGTCTTCTTGGTAAGCGACTCCAGTGTAGATTTGGCCTTGTGTTTTAGGTTATTGTCCTGCTGAAAGGTGAATTCATCTCCCAGTGTCTGGTGGAAAGCAGACTGACCTACAGTTGAAGTCGGAAGTTTACATGCACTTACGTTGGAGTCATTAAAACTTGTTTTTCAACAATTTTTCCACAAATTTGTTGTTAACAAACTTTAGTTTTGGCAAGTCGGTTAGGACATCTACTTTGTGCATGACAAGTAATTTTTCCAACAATTGTTTACAGACAGATTATTTCACTTATAATTCACTGTATCACAATTCCAGTGGGTCATAAGTTTACATACACTAAGTTGACTGTGCCGTTAAACGGCGTGGAAAATTTCAGAAAATGATGTCATGGCTTTAGAAGCTTCTGTCAAATTATGTCAAGTAGCCTGAGTCAATCGGAGGTGTACCTGTGGATGTATTCCAAGGCCTACCTTCAAACTCAGTGCCTCTTTGCTTGACATCATGGGAAAATCAAAAGAAATCAGCCAAAAAAAATTAGACCTCCACAAGTCTGGTTCATCCTTGGGAGAAATTTCCAAACGCCTGAAGGTACTACGTTCATCTGTACAAACAATAGTACGCAAGTATAAACACCATGGGACCACGCAGCCGCCATATCGCTCAGGAAGGAGACGCGTTCTGTCTCCTAGAGATGAACGTACTTTGGTGTGAAAAGTACAAATCAATCCCAGGACAACAGCAAAGGACCTTGTGAAGATGCTGGAGGAAACAGGTACAAAAGTATCTATATCCACAGTAAAACGAGTCCTATATCGACATAACCTGAAAGGCCGCTCAGCAAGGAAGAAGCCACTGCTCCAAAACCGCCATAAAAAAGCCAGACCGGTTTGCAACTGCACATGGGGACAAAGATTGTACTTTTTGAAGAAATGTCCTCTGGTCTGATGAAACAAAAATAGAACTGTTTGGCCACAATGACCATCGTTATGTTTGGAGGAAAAAGGGGATGCTTGCCTACAAACCTGACTCAGTTACACCAGCTCTGTCAGGAGGAATAGGCAAAAATTCCCCCATTGTTGTGGGAAGCTTGTGGAAGGCTACCCGAAACGTTTGACAGTAAGTTAAACAATTTAAAGGCAATGCTACCAAATACTAATTGAGTGTGTAAACTTCTGACCCACTGGGAATGTGATGAAAGATATAAAAGAGTAAATAAATCATTCTTTCTTCTATTATTCTGACATTTCACATTCTTAAAATAAGGTAGTGATCCTAACTGACCAAGGACAGGGAATTTTTACTAAGATTTAAATGTCAGGAATTGTGAAAAACTGAGTTTAAATTTATTTGGCTAAGGTGTATGTAAACTTCCGACTTCAACTGTATGTTTTCCTCTAGAAATTTGCTTGTGCTTCTCTCCATTCCTTTTCTTTTTTATCCTGAAAAACTCCTCAGTCCTTAACGATTACAAGCATACCCATAACGTGATGCAGCCACCACTAAGCTTGAAAATATAGAGTGGTACTCAGTAATGTGTTGTATTTATCCCAAACATAACACTTTGTATTCAGGACCAAAAGTGAATTGCTTTACACATTTTTTGCAGTATTACTTTAGTGGCTTGTTGCAAACAGGATGCATGTTTTGGAGAAAAACATATTCTGTACATGCTTCCTTTTCACTCTTTCAATTAGGTTAGTATTGTGGAGTAACTACAATGTTCTTGATCCATCCTCAGTTTTCTCCTTTCATAGCCATTAAACTCTATAACTGTTTTAAAGTCACCATTGGCCACATGGTGAAATCCCTGAGCGGCTTCCTTCCTCTACGGAAAACGAGTTAGGAAGGACGCCTGTATCTTTTGTAGTGACTGGGTGTATTGATACACCACCCGAGGTGTAATAACTTCACCTTGCTCAAAGGGATATTCAATATCTGCTTTTTCCCCCCTTACCCATCTTCCAATAGATGCCCTAATTTGCGAGGCATTGGAAAACCTCTGAGGTTTGTGGTTGAATCTGTGCTTGAAATTCACTACTTGACTGAGGGACCTTACAGATAAGATGTGTGGGGTACAGAGATGAGGTAGTCATTCAAAAAATCATGTTAAATACTATTATTGCAGACAAAGTAAGTCCATGCAACCTATTGTGACTTGTTAAGCACATTTTTACTCCTGAACTTATTTAGGCTTGCCACAACAGAAGGGGTTGAATACTTAGACTCAAGACATTTCAGCTTTTCATTTTTAATTCATTTGTAAAAAATGATGGGGTATTGTGTGTAGGCCAATTTTAATCCTTTTTAAAATTCAGGCTGTAGCACAACAAAATGTGGAAAAAGTCAAGGGGTGTGAATACTTTCTGAAGGCACTGTATGCAAGTTCAGTGCTACCACCCTAACACTGGTTGTTGGAACGTTTTGTGCTGACCTTAGAAAGGTCCACCAAAATGATTAACGTGTAACATCCGTTGGGTATGCAGGGGTCTTCGATACGGCATCACACTTTGTTTGGTGGGGTTGTAGCCTTTCCTATTCACGGCCGTGGGGATGGAGAGGAGACCCATTGTTAGTGTGTTCCGCACAGCCGAAGAAGAACAAGGTTTAAAGGCACACTCCTGAGTTTGTGTTTCGGCCCATTGGCACTTGGTTCTGTTGAAAGTTGAGGGATGAAACTGGAGGGGAATGTAGGCTAATCACTCAAATTTCTAGGCGGAGGCTGAGCTACGGTTGCTAGGACTGACAGTCCATGATACGCTAGTTTTAGACGTATTTTGAAGCTATAGGCTACATGATTTACGTTGTTTACTAAGACTATATGCAACATGTTTGGGAAAAGGTACTGATTGTCTGAGTGTACTCTATGACTGTACCCCTCCAAACCACAGCTTCACAATGCAGCCAACGCTAACCAGAAGGAGAAGTATGAAGCCGACCTCAAGAAAGAGATTAAAAAACTACAGGTGGGACACCGACAACCCTATGACTCTTAACTGTTATGTGGCTTGAGGGCACATGGTTTTGCGATGTTCCTCAAATGTTTGTTTACTAGTGTTATATGGTTACGCCTGACCACAGGTAGGGGGGTTTGTACACGTGCGAGAGGGCATCTATGTGCTGATGATTAAATATGAGGGTCAGCTATCCTTAAAACCAAGTGAAAGTGTCTGTGTGCATTTTTGTTTGTTTCTTAACTTGGCCATGTGGACATCCTACCCCAAGCCAAGCTTGCTTACGTGTGTGCGTGTCAACCATACTTGACTTCAGGGCAAGCCACCGCATGCCTTCACTAAGAGAACTTATCTCTTTCTTTCTCCATTTGTTCCTCTCCTTCACCTTCATCCCCCAGCGTCTTCGAGACCAGATCAAGACGTGGGTGGCCTCCAACGAGATTAAAGACAAAAGGCAGCTAGTGGAGAATCGCAAACTGATTGAGACGGTGAGTGTGTGGAACACGTTCATTAGCGGCATACTGACGAAACAATTGGTATTAAACACCTGTGGTTAGCAGGGCTTACCAAGCCACATAGTGCACTGAGGTTATTCAGACAGCTTCAACAACTGCACCTGCTAACACAATGAGATGGATGTGTCATCTTAGCCTATGGATCTTAATAGGGTTTTTAATCGAGGGTGTCGTATCTAAGTGTGAGCATCTGTGTGGTTTTGGTTGACCTGAAACATGGTGCTACCAAGCCAAAGATACACGGGATAATGGTGAAAAGTACACTTGGATATCAAGACTCTTGATGCGACTTTTGTATTGTGGTGATTGGCCAATACAAATGCAGAAACAAACAATGGTGACTTTTGCTAATATTATCTTTGTTAGTATTCATGTCAAAGCCATGTTCATTGTGAATACCATTATCTCTGTTAGCAGTAAGGTTTAAATCAGGTGTAGGCAACTAGATTCAGCCGGGGGAGTTTTGTTGGAGCGGATGGTCGGAGGGGGCGGAATATAATTTGTACACTGCAAATTGACCACAACTAAGCCCGAAAATATTTTTAAATAACAATTATTTCATACCTTGATTACATTGCGACATGATCACATATCTCTTTTTTGTGGCAATACAGATTTAGTTAATGTAACAACATTTTTGCTTTGCCGGGCCAGATAAAAATCACTTGCGGGCCAAAACCGCCTGCTGCAGACCCCTGGTCTATATTGAGTCTACTGCAGTTCTTTAATCATCTGCTTTTCACACCTGTGGCACTGTTCTTAGCTAAGGGCAATTCAACGTAATGAAATTGCACTTTGACTCAGTCTTTCCCCCACTTAAAATGTATGCCAAACAAAAACCATTGGTTTCCAAGTTTAACAAAGCATACACCTCTATGCACAAGGACTACTTTGAACAATTTCCACAGAAAAATTTACAAACTAATTTAGTGGAAGAGTCAGGATGCCAACTTTGATAATGGATTCACGGTTAAAATCTCAGGTTTCTATGCGACCAATTTTTCAAAAAACTCTGCTCCGAATTAAGATGAAAATATGTCTGCAGAAAGAATGGAGTGTCAGCTATGGCATGGTATCTTGAGTTTTGTTATTGAACTACAGTAAGTGAAATGGCTTTACACCCGCCAATGGAATTACATCATAGGTCCCTGATCTGTACGACACGGAAATGCATAATTATGGATATTCTCATGTTTCACAAGTTTGGACATCGCAGCAGAGTTCAGTACAATATACTGTACACTACTTTTCTTTACTGTACTTATTGTACTGTACTCGCTGTACTATACTGTCCAAACTTGTGAAACGTGTGTCTTTGATAGGTTCTGATTTGGCCCAGTCCGCACCGTCTGTAGATGTCAAGGCCAGGGTGGACTGATCAAATTTCAACTACTTTTCAATGCCCATGGACACCCAGTGTTGGTCGGCGCTCAGTGGGTGAAGATGCTGGTTAAAGTAAATGGAAAGAGGGGGCTTATGGGTAGGTGTCAGTAAGAGCTGGGATAGGTGACTTTAAGCTGCAGAGTGAGAGAGAGGGTGAGGAGTTGTCCAGAGTTAGACTGTTTTAACACTCTTGGAGAGTTAGACTGTTTTAACACTCTTGGTTTGACCACCAAACAGAAAGACAAAGAAAACCGTTATGAGCTGAACATAACAATTCCGTTACTGATTTTGGGGTAATTCCGTTACCAAGTTTTAACCACTTTAATTCAGAAACAATTGATATCAGTAAAATCACTTTAAAGAATAATTGGTAGGTCTACCATTACTTGTTACTTCTGTGAACTTTCATTATCCTCCCTCATGGGAGGGAATATTAGAAAATATCTTAAAGAAATGTGACTTTTTGGTAACTGAATTACAAGGCACCAGGCAATATTTCTTAAACTTACAGAAGCCTAACAAGTGTTGATATTAGTTGGCAAGGGTCTTTACTTCAACATTGTGTTATCATTTCTAATACCTTTTAAGACTTTCTGGTAGATGTTTTCTAAGAGCCCTTTTCCATCTGTTTATCCAGAAATCAAAGCCTTTACTTATTCCAAATTTGTAAGTTGGAAAATGGTTAAAATGTATCTATGCCTTCATTTCCCCAAAATATAGACTCTTGGCTTTCATTTGACACCCAATTTGATATGCTCCTATACAGGGTTGGAGTCAATTTAATTTTAATTCCCGTCAATTCAGAAAGTAAACACAAATGCAATTTGAAATGTTCCTAATTGAAAAGTATTGAAGAGAATTGGAATTTCAGTGTACTTCCTGAATTGACTCCAACCCTGCTATGAATTTCACATTGGTGCTCATGGGTCCTTTGATGGAAATGCATCGAAGCATAATGTGCTTCCATTTTATTGCTGTCCCCCCCAGGCTGGCGCTCAACTTCTAGACTCTGACAATATCTGCGTTGCTTTAACAAGGGAGGAAAACTAAACTGATCACTGTTAGTGAAATCTATGGCATCACCATAGCCCAATGTATGGTCCGCAGATATGATAAACAAAGGAAGTTGCTCCATAGCACTTATTGAAGACTGATTGTCTTGTTCGTCCCTCAGTATTTGAGATACGTATTGTAGTATTGAGGTAGGGTCCTAGGAACTTAGGATAATTTGGCGACACCTGGCAGCTTGCCACTTTGTCTGTGTCCCAAATGGCATTAGGGTACAGTTTAGGACGCACCCTTTAGGTTTCATCTCCGCAGAACCCTACACTGATCAAGGATTCAGCAGTCCACGCCAGTGCTGAGGCGGAATAAAAACCCCAGCGGAGACTCCATCCACAACCACGACCCCCCCTCTCGGGAGAACAATTAGCCACATCAGCACTAAAAAGCATTTAGCATATACTCACCGCTCTGCTAAGCATTCACAGGCTTCATGCCAGGGCTTTAATTTAGCTTCTTGTTATGCTGTTAACAGATTAACACAGGGGGACTATCAATCTTATGTACAAAGGTGCTGCTGGGATGCTCGTGTGGACGACGCATATTACTACACTTACAGGGGCAGCTGACTTCTAGGGCAATGCATTGAAACAGTGTTGCGTGTTAAAAAAAAAGGCGCTGCATAGTCAATCCGACATCTGTATTGGCCGTGCAGCATTCGCAGGGATAAGGCCTTCATACAGGGCATTCATACTTCTTGCGCTTCACGGAGCAGAGCTGTTGTCAAGGAAGTGAGTTTGTGTTTATACAGGACCGACCGTCCCCCACCGACCGTCAACCAATCCTGTCAATGCGGAGCTATACGGAGCCCTCCGTATTGTTAAAAAATTCGGGAGGCGCACGGTGATGCGGTACGGAGCTCGATTTGGCCTCCGCATGCCTCTAGAGGCTCCGCGATTGCGTCCCACCCTCCGTAGGGAGCCACTGACCACATTTTTGGATCAAGCATCAATTGGCTTTTAGGCGGGGTTTACACACCTCCAAGCATTCTCCTCTGGCATGCATCAAAATCTCGGTGAACTCTGTTGCGTGTGGAAGTCAGAGGTTGTGGAGCCTCTACTGAGAACACCTAGGAGAGCGTAGACAGCGTTACTAGTCAAGGAAGCACACACAGGTGTCTCAACTTAGTAATCACTGGCCTGATTGGGAGATGTGTACACCTGCAACAGTCATCCTGAACCGTTATATTGGATGGCTTTAATTGGTGAGGACTCTGTCTCAATCTCCACCAACAGTTCCCAGCAGGTACACGTTCAGTAGGTCTGAAAAGGCAAGGTATTATCTGAACTTGACCAATTATTTTTTTTTTTTTTTTTTAAACACTCCCTTTCATTTACCGTTAAAAAACATTTTTGAAATGTTTTGCTATGGCGCGTCCTAATGCCCTTATATGACCCTTCATTGATTGGCAACTAGTCCAATGATTTGACATGAGCAGTTGGCTCTGGCATAGCTAGCATATGGTCAAAAGAGAACCTGTCATCTGTAGTGATTTATAAACCAATTCCTGCTCTCTCCCCTTTAGCAAATGGAGCGGTTCAAGATCGTGGAGCGAGAGACCAAGACGAAGGCGTACTCGAAAGAGGGGCTGGGCCTGGCACAGAAGGTGGACCCGGCCCAAAGGGAGAAAGAGGAGGTCGGCAATTGGCTAACGGTGAGCACTACTTTTGATTGAAAACCTTTACCCCAAAGGGAATTTGTTTCACACATGAGCACATTTCAATAATGTGGTCTGATGACATGACAATAATGACTTAGCGATTTCGTCATGCATGCTAGGCCTTTCAAAGTAGATTGGGGAAAAAATTAGCATTTACTTTTGTTTCACTGCATAGTTTCTAGGGCTGGGACGATACCAGTATCGCACAAGTCTTTGGTCCTTTAAAAACTGCTGTATGTAAAATATTGTGTGCTTTAGCTTGGAAAATTATGTTTGTTTCCAACATTAGGGCTGTTTTCTAAAGTTAAAAACCGCTTCGTGTTTTGTTTCCTTGCCACGATACTAAAGTGTATCGCAATACTGGTATCGTCCCAGTCCCGTCCCTAATAGTTTCACCTATGAAATAGGTTATTATGCCGTGTGGTCCATACAGATTGTGGTTGTGGTGTGATTATGGCTGTTGTGTTGGTGTAAATCATGAATGACCTCCTGTGTCTCTCCCCTGTCGCCCATCAGAATACAATAGACACTCTGAACATGCAGGTGGACCAGTTTGAGAGCGAAGTGGAGTCCCTCTCAGTCCAGACTCGAAAGAAGAAGGGCGACAAAGAGGTCAATAGTCTTTTTGCCGCGCCATATGGCTATCTTCTCTACTTCCTCTCCTCCTTCTCTCCCTGTTTCCTTCCGTACTACTTGAATCTTTTCTCTTCAGATGCTGTCATTCTAACTCCAAATTCATCTCTTACCCTATATGTCTCTCTTTATTTTCTCGGCACGCTGCATTACCCAATGCACCAAATGTAAAGTAGGTACCATCTACTTTACCATCTATGTGTTCCACTTCCATGCCTCTACACATACACATAGTAGATTTGAGATGTGTTAGCCCAAACATACAGTGAGTTTTAAGCACGGACTTACACCCGCATCTCTGCTATAGAAACAGGACCGCATCGAAGAGCTGAAGTGCTTCATCGAGAAGCACCGGTACCACATCCGGATGCTGGAGACCATCCTGCGCATGCTGGACAACGACACCTTGCCGGTGGACTCCATCCGCAAGATCAAGGACGACGTGGAGTACTACATGGACTCGTCGCAGGACCCCGACTTCGAGGAGAACGAGTTCCTCTACGACGACCTGGATCTGGAGGAGCTCCGTAAGTGCTGCTTCATCGTGGTGTTGTCGCGACACTCAGTATCGCGCTACTGATACGACAAAAGTATCACGGCAAGGAAACATAACAGGGAGCAGACTGAATTTCCTGAGGAAACAATCCTGATGTTGGAAACAGTCACCCAAAAGTCCCAACATTTGTTTATTTCCTACACTATAGCGCACATTGTTTTCCCTAAAGCCGGTTCTTAAAGAACCATGGCGTATCGGAAGTATCGATACTGTGTCGAGACATCACTACTTGTGTGTTTATTCCTGAATATTGCGTTTGTACTGCGTATCTTAGACTGCATGTGGAGGATGTATAGCCTCAAATGGATGATAGCTTGGTTATAAAAAAAAAAAAAAGGTGTGTAGATCAGCTTTGATATTGGAGATAGTGGCTTCTATCAATGTAATTGTCTCCATAGCTTGGTTATTACAATACTGTAAATTCTATCATTTCTGTTCCTGTTGTCTCTGTATAACTGCCCACTTAACTTTTTCCATATGCAACTTTTTGTTTTTATGTAGCTACCTCTCCCTCTGTCTCCCCCCATCCATCTCTTGTCTCTCTAGCCGGGTCGCTGGTGGCCACGTCCCCGCCGGGCCAATCGCTCCTGGACGATGATCTCTTCCATCAGATCTCCAGCGGCACGCCTACCTCCACCACTTCCTCCTCGCCCATCCCTCCCTCGCCCGCAACTTACACTACGGTGAGGGAACGCCCACCCCCCCCCCCACCCCCAGCCCCGCTACTTCTCACTCTACAGCCTCCATTGTATCCCCTACTTGCTCTCCCATTCTTTAGAACCACCCACTCTCAGTCTGTAATTAGGTCTTGTGAATGTTGAATGTTCCTGGGTTGGAGTGGGTGCTCAGTGGTCCCTCGCTCTCAGATCAGAGGGGGTTTGGAGCAACGAGGATGAAAGCGAGAGGATTATGATGTTGACGTTTGATTTGAAGTTTGTGTTGAGCCTTAATATGAACAGCACTTGTATGAATTTTGGTACAAAACATAGCATGCGATACAACATGTTTTGTGTTGAATTAGAACAGATGGTCGAGTGCTTATAGGAGGTATTTCTTTGTTTTCCCCCCCCAGGAGAACTCTGAAGATGACAAGAAAAGGGGACGTTCGACAGACAGTGAAGTCGGTCAGGTAAGATGAATTCCAATGGTAACAGTGCTGTGTATGAGTCACTTGCATTGATTTGGGTCTATGGTCTTAAAAATCTCACAACTTTCCATCTATATATTTTCAGCTGTGCTGCACCAGGAGTGGTTTTGAAGTAATGCCTTTTATAACATTTCAGTCGCCTGTCAAGAACGGCAACCCCTCTTCGTCGTTGTCCTCCTCCTCTTCATCCTCCTCCTCTTCATCCTCTGCCTCCTCGGGAGCCTCCTCATCCTCGCTGGCGACCATCGCCGGGGGTTGCCTGCCTGTCACTGGGGGCAACAGCCTCCTGGGCAACATGGGGGGTCTCCTCTCCAATTCTGGCAGCTACAGAGACGCTACCCAGCAGCAGCAGCTGCAGCAGCATTACCAAACCCAGCAGGCCAGAAACTCAGTCATCTCCTCCAACACCCCCTCCAACTCCAACCCGTCGAACAACATCCTCCTCCCCAGCCCCTCCGCTTCCTCACCCGCCAACTCTAGCACGACCCTCCCCCCACTCACGCCCAACACCCAGTTGCATGCTCCGTCAAGGCCTTCACCGTCCTCCAGCTTGGGGCTCGGGTTGGGCTTGGGCCTTGGTAAAGGCGGCATTACGGGGTCACCGGCCGTCAGCCAGATGTCGGGCCTTGGCTTGTCGGGGATGCCGGCATCCCTGAACACCATGGCCGGGCTCCTGGCGGGCTCAACTTCGGCCCCCTACGCCACGGCAGCAGCAGGCTCCGGAACCATCGGAAGCCCCCTAGCAGGGAAAAGCGGCTGCAGTAGCAGCCCTAACTCCAGCACAGTGGGACCGGTGGGCGGGAACACTGTCGGCGACAGATCCACGGGCCTGTTGGGCTCTGCGCCCGGTGCAATTGGTGTCAGCGGTGGGGTCCTCAGCCTAAGCGGCCTTGGCTCAGGGCAGTTGGCGGTCCAGGGCCTTCCCCTGGTGGCCCCCAGTCCCATAGGAGGCCTGTCCCCTGGAAGCAGCCTGGGAGCCATAGGAAGCATTGGAGGGAACTCTGGTTCAAGCAGTAGCGTGGGCATGGGAGGAGGAAGCTCGTCAATCACAAGGCCACCCAGTGGACAGAAGCAGAATGGTAGCACTAGTAAGCTTGAATTACTATCCACTTATATTGTTGTTGATTGGTTGTATCCACCCATGCCCTTATTTGGGTATTTGTTTTGTTCCATAGTAGTTGTTCAACCCAGCATTGGGTTATACAGATAAGGTAGAGCAAACCAAATGTATATCACCTATCTATGTATTATCAGAGTTCTGATTCAGTTTGTAAGCCTCCCTCTCAATCTCCTCTGTCCCAGGTTACAGTGCTGTAGTAGCAGACAGCACACCTGATTCCGCCCTCAACAGTGCCAGCCAATTACAAAGCAGCCAACCCTCGTCTTTGACCTCCACCACCAATCAGCCGTGAGTCAAATATAATAAAAAAATGTCCTATAGTATCTTGGATTGTGACTCTCACTGTACAATGTGTATGGTCAGAATTAGTCAAACGTAGAAGCACATCAACCAATGTCTCTCCTCTCTCCCACCCTCCCAGTAAAGATAGTGGCCCCAGCCTCTTAGGGCCCATGACTCTTCCCACCAGCTCTCCCTCGCCCTCCTACAGCGAGAGTAAACTTCCAGGCAGCGGTATGCTCAACGGGCCACTCTCCTACACACAGACCTCTGAAAGCAAGGTGAGGGAAAACACAGGTAGCTTCATGTAGTAATTGCCCTGCCCTGAGCCATTACAGGGAGATCTTCTTGGGACTCAACCTGAAGCCAGATTTCCTGATCTCTCACCCAGTCGGTTTAACCTCTTTCCTCTCTTTCAGCCCCAGGAGCCTCTGAGCACTCTAAAGTCTATGGCAGAACGAGCGGCACTGGGCTCAGGAATGGAGGGAGAGATGCTCCCTCTGCACCTCACCACAGGTAAGCAACCGACTGGACGAGAAGGCTCAAAATTGGGCCATGGGGGATCCGTCTTGGAATGAGACCAGTTTGTATTTGTTATAGATCCCCATTAGCTGCTGACTTTCTGGTGTCCAGCAAAATCAAGGCAGTGTTATATACCATTTTAAAAACACTACAATACATTTCACAACACTTTTGAGTGCCCTCAGACCACTACTCTACTACCACATATCTTCAACACAAAATCCGTGTGTGTGTGTGTGTGTGTGTGTTATTTTGTGTGTATGCGTGTGCCTGTGTCTCTCTTCGCAGTCCCTGCTGTTTCATAAGATGTTTTAAAAAAAAATCTGATTCTACTGCTTGCATGTGTTACTTGTTGTGGAATAGAGTTCCATGTAGTGCTGTGAAAGCATCCCATAGTCTTTTCCGGTGTATGTGACAATAAAGCAACTTTTTTTGGGGGGGTGGGGTGGGGGGGGGGGGGGCTTTCACACCAGACTCCTTTTTATAACAATTTTTTCCCCTCTCTCTGTGGCTTCAGACATTTTCCCCAGCACTACATTGCCCCCGGGGCCTCCCTCGGCCCCCCAGCAGCCCTCGCTTTCAGAGGTCAGCATCCCCCCATCGCTGGGCGTGTGCCCACTCGGGCCTGTGCCCCTGTCCAAAGACCAGCTGTACCAGCAGGCCATGCAGGAATCGGCATGGACGCACATGCCCCACCCCTCCGACTCGGAGAGGATCAGGTACGAACCGAGCCGCAATCTGAAAAAGGTCTCCAGGGTTGAATCTCAAGTCTTCTTGCTTCCCTCTCACATTTTTGGCAAAGCGAGAGGACATGAGGTATCAAGGAAAATACTTTTGAGATTCACCCCAGGTCTACATTTGGGTAATTTCTTTATTATTGCTTTTGAGACTAAAGGCGCGTAGATTTTTCCTCAGCATTACTCCATGTATTAATCCCCTATTGTGACTGTTTTGGTCCTCCAGGCAGTACCTGATGAGGAACCCATGTCCCACCCTGCCTTTCCACCACCAGGTGCCACCCCCCCACTCCGACTCTGTAGAGTTCTACCAGAGACTGTCCACAGAGACACTGTTCTTCATCTTCTACTACCTAGAGGTGTGTGTGCGTTTGACAAAACAAGCTTGACTGTGTGACTGAGACGCTGATCATTTCTATGGTTTTACTTTTGAAGATGGCGGTCTGCGTCTTTTCAATCTTCAGGCCATGTCATGTTTTGGATATTATTGTGCACTTAATAGTAACAGATTCCCTTCTGGGTTCTTTCCGCAGGGCACTAAGGCCCAGTATCTGGCAGCCAAGGCCTTGAAGAAGCAGTCGTGGCGGTTCCACACCAAGTACATGATGTGGTTCCAGAGGCACGAGGAGCCCAAGACCATCACAGATGAGTTTGAGCAGGTGAGTTTGGCACCCCTCCACACACAGCTCCTTGGACCGCAACCTGGGTCGTGTTCATTGGACACCAAACGGAAGAAAGCGGATTGAAAATGGGAGCGATTACCTAGACTTGACCAATAATAAACACTTATTTTCATTTTCCGTTGCAAAATGTTTAAATGTTATCCGTTGCATGCTCCGTTAAAATGTAGTCTTCTTTGAAGATTGGTCAGAATTTTGTCTTTGTGATTTGTTTTACTTTTTGTGCGCTAACATTACTGTGCTTTTCCCAATGTATTTTAAAGGGGACGTACATCTACTTTGACTACGAGAAGTGGGGACAACGGAAGAAGGAGGGATTCACGTTTGAGTACAGGTACCTTGAGGACCGAGACCTCCAGTGACATAAGGCAGAGGAGGAGAATGAAAGAAGGGTGGACTACCGTCAACATTCCTGGATTGAACTCAACACACTGGGAAGAGGGACGGATGCAGACGCCAGACTGAGCCAGTCTTAGCAGAGCATAATGCATTTGGAGCTTCTCCCTCTTTGCCCTGCGAAGCCACACCCCCTACAGTGATAAACCCCTCCCTCTTTCCCATAAGGCAGTTTTGATTTAGATTGAAGCTTTTTATCTCTTACCTGAACTGGATCCCTTTTTATATATATACAGTGGGGAGAACAAGTATTTGATACACTGCCGATTTTGCAGGTTTTCCTACTTACAAAGCATGTAGAGGTCTGTAATTTTTATCATAGGTACACTTCAACTGTGAGAGACGGAATCTAAAACAAAAATCCAGAAAATCACATTGTATGATTTTTAAATAATTTATTTGCATTTTATTGCATGACATAAGTATTTGATCACCTACCAACCAGTAAGAATTCCGGCTCTCACAGACCTGTTAGTTTTTCTTTAAGAAGCCCTCCTGTTCTCCACTCATTACCTGTATTAACTGCACCTGTTTGAACTCGTTACCTGTATAAAAGACACCTGTCCACACACTCATTCAAACAGATTCCAACCTCTCCACAATGGCCAAGACCAGAGAGCTGTGTAAGGACATCAGGGATAAAATTGTAGACCTGCACAAGGCTGGGATGGGTTACAGGACAATAGGCAAGCAGCTTGGTGAGAAGGAAACAACTGTTGGCGCAATTATTAGAAAATGGAAGAAGTTCAAGATGACGGTCAATCACCCTCGGTCTGGGGCTCCATGCAAGATTTCACCTCGTGGGGCATCAATGATCGTGAGGGATCAGCCCAGAACTACACGGCAGGACCTGGTCAATGACCTGAAGAGAGCTGGGACCACAGTCTCAAAGAAAACCATTAGTAACACACTACGCCGTCATGGATTAAAATCCTGCAGCGCACGCAAGGTCCCCCTGCTTAAGCCAGTGCATGTCCAGGCCTGTCTGAAGTTTGCCAATGACCATCTGGATGATCCAGAGGAGGAATGGGAGAAGGTCATGTGGTCTGATGAGACAAAAATAGAGCTTTTTGGTCTAACTCCACTCACCGTGTTTGGAGGAAGAAGTATGAGTACAACCCCAAGAACACCATCCCAACCGTGAAGCATGAAGGTGGAAACATCATTCTTTGGGGATGCTTTTCTGCAAAGGGGACAGGACGACTGCACCGTATTGAGGGGAGGATGGATGGGGCCATGTATCGCGAGATCTTGGCCAACAACCTCCTTCCCTCAGTAAGAGCATTGAAGATGGGTCGTGGCTGGGTCTTCCAGCATGACAACGACACGAAGCACACAGCCATGGCAACTAAGGAGTGGCTCCGTAAGAAGCATCTCAAGGTCCTGGAGTGGCCTAGCCAGTCTCCAGACCTGAACCCAATAGAAAATCTTTGGAGGGAGCTGAACGTCCGTATTGCCCAGCGACAGCCCCGAAACCTGAAGGATCTGGAGAAGATCTGTAGGGAGGAGTGGGCCAAAATCCCTGCTGCAGTGTGTGCAAACCTAGTCAAGAACTACAGGAAACGTATGATCTCTGTAATTGCAAACAAAGGTTTCTGTACCAAATATTAAGTTCTGCTTTTCTGATGTATCAAATACTTATGTCATGCAATAAAATGCAAATTAATTACTTAAAAATCATACAATGTGATTTTCTGGATTTTTGTTTTAGATTCCGTCTCTCATAGTTGAAGTGTACCTATGATAAAAATTACAGACCTCTACATGCTTTGTAAGTAGGAAAACCTGCAAAATCGGCAGTGTATCAAATACTTGTTCTCCCCACTGTATATATATACACTGCTCAAAAAAATAAAGGGAACACTTAAACAACACAATGTAACTCCAAGTCAATCACACTTATATGAAATCAAACTGTCCACTTAGGAAGCAACACTGATTGACAATAAATTTCACATGCTGTTGTGCAAATGGAATAGACAAAAGGTGGAAATTATAGGCAATTAGCAAGACACCCCCAAAAAAGGAGTGATTCTGCAGGTGGTGACCACAGACCACTTCTCAGTTCCTATGCTTCCTGGCTGATGTTTTGGTCACTTTTGAATGCTGGCGGTGCTCTCACTCTAGTGGTAGCATGAGACAGAGTCTACAACCCACACAAGTGGCTCAGGTAGTGCAGTTCATCCAGGATGGCACATCAATGCGAGCTGTGGCAAAAAGGTTTGCTGTGTCTGTCAGCGTAGTGTCCAGAGCATGGAGGCGCTACCAGGAGACAGGCCAGTGCATCAGGAGTGGTGGAGGAGGCCGTAGGAGGGCAACAACCCAGCAGCAGGACCGCTATCTCCGCCTTTGTGCAAGGAGGTGCACTGCCAGAGCCCTGCAAAATGACCTCCAGCAGGCCACAAATGTGCATGTGTCAGCATATGGTCTCACAAGGGGTCTGAGGATCTCATCTCAGTACCTAATGGCAGTCAGGCTACCTCTGGCGAGCACATGGAGGGCTGTGCGGCCCCACAAAGAAATGCCACCCCACACCATGACTGACCCACCGCCAAACCGGTCATGCTGGAGGATGTTGCAGGCAGCAGAACGTTCTCCACGGCGTCTCCAGACTCTGTCACGTCTGTCACATGTGCTCATGTGCTCAGTGTGAACCTGCTTTCATCTGTGAAGAGCACAGGGCGCCAGTGGCGAATTTGCCAATCTTGGTGTTCTCTGGCAAATGCCAAACGTCCTGCACGGTGCTGGGCTGTAAGCACAACCCCCACCTGTGGACGTCGGGCCCTCATACCACCCTCATGGAGTCTGTTTCTGACCGTTTGAGCAGACACATGCACATTTGTGGCCTGCTGGAGGTAATTTTGCAGGGCTCTGGCAGTGCACCTCCTTGCACAAAGGCGGAGATAGCGGTCCTGCTGCTGGGTTGTTGCCCTCCTACGGCCTCCTCCACGTCTCCTGATGTACTGGCCTGTCTCCTGGTAGCGCCTCCATGCTCTGGACACTACGCTGACAGACACAGCAAACCTTTTTGCCACAGCTCGCATTGATGTGCCATCCTGGATGAGCTGCACTACCTGAGCCACTTGTGTGGGTTGTAGACTCCGTCTCATGCTACCACTAGAGTGAGAGCACCGCCAGCATTCAAAAGTGACCAAAACATCAGCCAGGAAGCATAGGAACTGAGAAGTTGTCTGTGGTCACCACCTGCAGAATCACTCCTTTTTTGGGGGTGTCTTGCTAATTGCCTATAATTTCCACCTTTTGTCTTTTCCATTTGCACAACAGCATGTGAAATTTATTGTCAATCAGTGTTGCTTCCTAAGTGGACAGTTTGATTTCACAGAAGTGTGATTGACTTGGAGTTACATTGTGTTGTTTAAGTGTTCCCTTTATTTTTTTGAGCAGTGTATATATATATTATGTTTGGTTGATAACACACTCCTTTATTATTTTTTTACTCACCTACCACTCATTTGAGAGAACCAAAGATGATTGGTCAAATCTGTTTTAATTCCCAGCAGTATGGCAGTCCAATTTTAAAAAAGAAAAAGAGAAAAAAAAGTGACAAGATGAAGCGAGAGGCCAATCAAATGAGCCCTTGGGGGATGGTGGGTCAGAGGGGGGTGGGTCCAAAGCCTAAAGCAGTTCACAGCAGTCCGAGGTCATTGCTGGGTTGTACACAAGCTAAAGACTAGAGGGGAAACGGTAGCATTTCCATGTTACAATAAGGGCTTTTTGGGGTGACTCCATGTTTTAGCCCTAATGAATAGACTCTTCATGGTCACCAGCCCACCCTAATGTTAAACTAATAGCTTCCTCTTGGGTACACCCAGCATTGACCAGACTGCCATAAAGACTGCTATAATAAAATATGGTAACCCAGCCCTCCTCCATCCCTCCATTCATTCTTATCCCAAGTTACAGCATTACGTTTATATTGCTGTGGTCAACAGCAACAGAAACCACACCAGCACTTAAGCGTCTCGTCTGTAGAGTATGTTTACAAGTGTTTTAACCCGAGAGGTGGGCTTTTACAATAAACTCGACCGCCCTAGTAATAACAATTCATTATATTTGTTCCCGCCACATTGATGATAATATACAAATCAGTTGTGATTGCACTTCCAAAATTCACTTCAACCTCCAGGTAGATATTTCCTTTTCTCAGGAAGTGTTTGATGGATCATTGTGTGAGGAAATATACCAGTTCAGGAGCTCCATTGCAGCACAAAAACCCCACAGAGATCAGACCGACACCGCAGGCAATTTTTTTGTCCACCCCAATAGGGCTTTCTATCCCTTTTAATGGCCATTTGTTTCATTTCAGGCTTAAAAAAAATAATTATAATTATATCCTCCAATGTTTGGAGTGCAATCTTAACTTTGTCATTTTCGTTTGCCTGTGTATGTCATCTCAGAGATGGAAAGCATTTCAATCCGAAAGAGTGAGACCCTGTTTTTTTTTTAAGAAAATAACTTGTCAGGGTACCATTTACTGACAAGCCTGCTGTTTTTAATGTTATCTTTACCTATTTGGCAAGCGGAAGGGAAGTCATCCAGAGCTGACATGTGAATCTCTCCCCCTCTGAAAGGGTGTTGTATAGACTGTCCTTTTCATCCTTTTTGATTGTCGTTGTCGTCTTCTGGACAGCATGATCAATGACACTTGCAAAGTGGAGCTGAGAAAATTAAGTAAATATGAAGCATAACCATGAATAAAGGATTGTAAAATATTAATAAAATAATTACTTTTCAGAAGTATTGTTTTTTTTTGTCATATTGATAAAGCTTCTGGGATATTTTAAAGCAGACGTGTATAATGCATTATTACTTGTTATAATAGTGTTACAGTATTACTACAGTAATACAGTTCCTTTTGTCTTACAATACACATTTTTAGGACCACACATAGTTGGTCCAATAGGTGTACTGAACGCTATGATATTTACATTTACCACGTGCAGTGTATGCAGGGCCAGTCTCCCAAGAGAGCCTCGGCAGCCGTCTTGGGAGACTGGGGGGGGGGGGACATAGGCGCTCAACGGAGCAATGTAAATACAATGAAACAGAGGGGGCACCCGAAATACAGCCGAATGGTTGACGTGGTAACATTTGAAAAACCCATAACACATAAAACCCTGGTATGATACGGTTATAATGCAATAAAAGACTTGTCATAAGCGTGCATGGGTTCCACTCTTACGTTGTAAGCAATACACGTGGTCACACCTTTAAACGGATTACGCCTCTACGACTCAATGCAATATTCATGGTATAGTTCTACCGTTTTTTGGAAGTGACTGTCAAGTTTTGACCTCTTTCTTGTGCAATTCCCCACTTGAAAAGGACAGTCCCTCCACATGAAGATTTTAACTGGATTTCACTCAATAAACAGCCATGGAATCAGTTGTTTGTCTTTTATTTACCATTCTTTGGTTGGCAGTAAACAGGTGAAAAACCTCAAAAAAGAGATGACAAATACAAGTTATTATTTGAGTTGACAGCCCAATCAAATACACAAATTTATCCACATTCACCACAGATAAACACATTTCTGCTACCATAAAACACAAGGTTTCCACTTTTAAGCAAATGTTTCCCAAAATAGAAACCCACCATTTTTAATCAAATGAGCAGAATCTGTATATTTTCTCTAAATTTGCATTTCAGCCAAATACATTCAAAATATTTTTAGTAGTAAAAAATTACATTTATTTTCTAATCAGTAGTTTTAAGCAGACAAATCTTACATTTTTTAGCCAAAGATTTTTTAGACTATACATTTGTTACTGAATTAAGAACTTGGTTTACTAAGATTTCTACAAAGTTTAAATTACTTTTAACCATTTCAAACAAGTTCTTTGTCAACAATGAATTTGGCTCTTCTTACTTTTCCTTTATACCCCACAAACAACATTTGAAGTTATAAATACCACTGCAAAAGTCCTATCAAAGTTAAGAGTTAAGAGTCTGTGTTTTCCAGAGTATCATTAGCAGTGCACTGCTTAAGTCAGTATAGTCAAGCATGGCTAATATGGCGCTTACCGGCTGTCTTTCACAGTTTTGTGGAGGGCTTGGACTTGCACAGTCACCTTGATCACAAAGATGAAGTTTCCTTGGTCTTGTGGTGTTATAAATGCTCCTTTCACTGCGGTCTAAAGACAACAGCAGAGCCAGGTGCTGGCACGCCCAGATTGCCTGGAAGATTTGTTCCACCTGGTTCACCACTGATTGAAGGAGGAGGAGTTTCACCACTGAGGAGCTCCCAGGCAGTTTGTCAGCACACCTCCCACTCAATCTTCCCACGGGAACCGATGGAAAGATCATAAATCAGCACTTACATACTGCCGGTCAGCTCCGAGTTTGATCCTCAACTGGTAGCAAGACAACCAGGCGTCGAACATCTCTGTGCAGGACTGTGGTTTGCGTAGCTTCTTTCAGGACTTTGGCCGATGGCCGGTTTAGTGCGGGTTTTGTGACAGGAAGGCAGGAGCTTTGGACCACTTTGACGTTCACGTCTCGAACAATGCCCTTAGCATCTGGATTAACGCTCACCACCCGTCCTAGCTTGAATTGGCCCCTCATTGCATTTTGGTCACACAACCAGACAATATCTCCGACAGCAACGTTGCGATATGAAGTGTGCCATTTACTTCTCAGAAATAAGTTTGGGCCGGCAAGCTGGCTCCAAGACCTCCAGAACTTGTTGACCTGGTTCTGCATCTCTCTGAGTCTCTTGTAAGGGTAGTTCGCAAAGTCAAATGTTCTGATCTCACCGCTTGGAGAGGCTCGGCCCAGGAGAAGTGTGTTGGGTGACACATACTGCACGCTTTCTTCATGGCTCTGCACCCTGGCATCTATTGGGCATTCGTTGGCAAGGTTTGCAGCAAGTTGTAGTGTTGTCTGAAGCTCGCTGTAGCTAAGGCCAGTGTTGTTGCCCAGACTCTGCAGTGCCTTCTTGAGAATGCGAACAGCGGCTTCAGCAGCCCCATTGCGGTGAGGTGAGTCAGCAGGGTGAATTGTCCACTCCCATTTGGTACCTTTTTGAGCCGACATCTCTTCTATTGAAGTTCTATTCTGAGCATCCAGGAACTGGTACAGCTCTCTTAGGACAGGTTTGGCGCCGATGAAGTTTGTCCCCGGGTCGGACCAGATCTTTCTTGGGTGCCCTCTAATTGCAGTAAAGCGTTGGTAAGCCATCAAGAAGCTCTCTGTCGACATTGTGTTGACCAGGTCTGCATGAATTGCCCTGCTGGCCATACAGCTGAAGACGACACCCCACACTTGCTGCAAACCTTGCCAACGAATGCCCAATAGATGCCAGGGTGCAGAGCCATGAAGAAAGCGTGCAGTATGTGTCACCCAACACACTTCTCCTGGGCCGAGCCTACCATCAAGTCTTCTTATTCGGCTATTTCCACTCGGGATTTTATTGAGTGGTGGAGATGGGATAGCATTGGCGCCCCCTGCACCCCAAAATGTGGGGAGTGTGGGGTGTCGTCTTCAGCTGTATGGCCAGCAGGGCAATTCATGCAGACCTGGTCAACACAATGTCGACAGAGAGCTTCTTGATGGCTTACCAACGCTTTACTGCAATTAGAGGGCACCCAAGAAAGATCTGGTCCGACCCGGGGACAAACTTCATCGGCGCCAAACCTGTCCTAAGAGAGCTGTACCAGTTCCTGGATGCTCAGAATAGAACTTCAATAGAAGAGATGTCGGCTCAAAAAGGTACCAAATGGGAGTGGACAATTCACCCTGCTGACTCACCTCACCGCAATGGGGCTGCTGAAGCCGCTGTTCGCATTCTCAAGAAGGCACTGCAGAGTCTGGACAACAACACTGGCCTTAGCTACAGCGAGCTTCAGACAACACTACAACTTGCTGCAAACCTTGCCAACGAATGCCCAATAGATGCCAGGGTGCAGAGCCATGAAGAAAGCGTGCAGTATGTGTCACCCAACACACTTCTCCTGGGCCGAGCCTCTCCAAGCGGTGAGATCAGAACATTTGACTTTGCGAACTACCCTTACAAGAGACTCAGAGAGATGCAGAACCAGGTCAACAAGTTCTGGAGGTCTTGGAGCCAGCTTGCCGGCCCAAACTTATTTCTGAGAAGTAAATGGCACACTTCATATCGCAACGTTGCTGTCGGAGATATTGTCTGGTTGTGTGACCAAAATGCAATGAGGGGCCAATTCAAGCTAGGACGGGTGGTGAGCGTTAATCCAGATGCTAAGGGCATTGTTCGAGACGTGAACGTCAAAGTGGTCCAAAGCTCCTGCCTTCCTGTCACAAAACCCGCACTAAACCGGCCATCGGCCAAAGTCCTGAAAGAAGCTACGCAAACCACAGTCCTGCACAGAGATGTTCGACGCCTGGTTGTCTTGCTACCAGTTGAGGATCAAACTCGGAGCTGACCGGCAGTATGTAAGTGCTGATTTATGATCTTTCCATCGGTTCCCGTGGGAAGATTGAGTGGGAGGTGTGCTGACAAACTGCCTGGGAGCTCCTCAGTGGTGAAACTCCTCCTCCTTCAATCAGTGGTGAACCAGGTGGAACAAATCTTCCAGGCAATCTGGGCGTGCCAGCACCTGGCTCTGCTGTTGTCTTTAGACCGCAGTGAAAGGAGCATTTATAACACCACAAGACCAAGGAAACTTCATCTTTGTGATCAAGGTGACTGTGCAAGTCCAAGCCCTCCACAAAACTGTGAAAGACAGCCGGTAAGCGCCATATTAGCCATGCTTGACTATACTGACTTAAGCAGTGCACTGCTAATGATACTCTGGAAAACACAGACTCTTAACTCTTAACTTTGATAGGACTTTTGCAGTGGTATTTATAACTTCAAATGTTGTTTGTGGGGTATAAAGGAAAAGTAAGAAGAGCCAAATTCATTGTTGACAAAGAACTTGTTTGAAATGGTTAAAAGTAATTTAAACTTTGTAGAAATCTTAGTAAACCAAGTTCTTAATTCAGTAACAAATGTATAGTCTAAAAAATCTTTGGCTAAAAAATGTAAGATTTGTCTGCTTAAAACTACTGATTAGAAAATAAATGTAATTTTTTACTACTAAAAATATTTTGAATGTATTTGGCTGAAATGCAAATTTAGAGAAAATATACAGATTCTGCTCATTTGATTAAAAATGGTGGGTTTCTATTTTGGGAAACATTTGCTTAAAAGTGGAAACCTTGTGTTTTATGGTAGCAGAAATGTGTTTATCTGTGGTGAATGTGGATAAATTTGTGTATTTGATTGGGCTGTCAACTCAAATAATAACTTGTATTTGTCATCTCTTTTGAGGTTTTTCACCTGTTTACTGCCAACCAAAGAATGGTAAATAAAAGAGAAACAACTGATTCCATGGCTGTTTATTGAGTGAAATCCAGTTAAAATCTTCATGTGGAGGGACTGTCCTTTTCAAGTGGGGAATTGCACAACAAAGAGGTCAAAACTTGACAGTGACTGGTGCTTTTTTAAACTTGAGTAGAGTACTCTATTCTACAGAGAGGATAGGTGTCTACCGAGGTAACAATAGAAGCAGTTACTGTAACGGCGGTCCTCCTCCTCTTCTACCGAAAAGGAGGAGTATTGATCGAACCAAGGCGCAGTGGAGTTTGAACACATATTTATTAAACGAAAACACGAACTTAACTAAACTAACAAAAACAACAAACGGTGTAGACAGACCTAGACGACGTACTTACATAAAACAGGAAGAACGCACGAATAGGACAATATGACTACACAAACCGAACAAACCGTAACAGTCCCGTATGGTGCAAAACATTTACACAAACACGGAAGACAACCACCCCCAAACAAACCTTGTGAACAGCCTACCTAAATATGACTCTCAATTAGAGGAACGCCAAACACCTGCCTCCAATTGAGAGCCATACCAGGCAACCCTAAACCAACATAGAAACAGACAACATAGAATGCCCACCCAAACTCACGTCCTGACCAACTAACACACAAAACTAAACAGAAAACAGGTCAGGAACGTGACATAACCCCCCCCTCAAGATGCGTACTCCGAACGCATCACCAAAAAGTCCAGGGGAGGGTCTGGGTGGGCATCTGACCACGGTGGTGGCTTAGGCTCCGGGCGTGATTCCCACCCCACCATAATCAATCCCCGCTTCCGTATCCTCCCCACAATGACCACCCTCCAAATAACCCCACCTAAATTTAGGGGCAACACCAGAATCAAGGACAGCTCTGGGACAAGGTAGCTCAGGACATAGGGATAGCTCAGGACAGAGGGATAGCTTAGGAGAGAGAGGTAGCTCAGGATAAAGAGGTAGCTCAGGATAGAGGGGCAACTCCGGACTGAAGGGCAGCTCCGGACAGAGAGACAGCTCTGGACTGAGGGGCAGTTCTGAATTACTAGCCGCTTCTGGCTGAGGGACAGCTCATGGCTGACTGACGGCTCTGGACGCTCATGGCAGGCTGACGGCTCTGGACGCTCATGGCAGGCTGACGGCTCTGGACGCTCATGGCAGGCTGACGGCTCTGGACGCTCATGGCAGGCTGACGGCTCTGGACGCTCATGGCAGGCTGACGGCTCTGGACGCTCATGGCTGGCTGACGGCTCTGGACGCTCATGGCTGGCTGACGGCTCTGGCTGCTCATGGCTCTCTGACGGCTCTGGCTGCTCATGGCTCTCTGACGGCTCTGGCTGCTCATGGCTCTCTGACGGCTCTGGCAGATCCTGACTGGCTGGCGGCTCTGGCAGATCCTGTCTGGTTGGCGGCTCTGGCAGATCCTGTCTGGTTGGCGGCTCTGGCAGACCCTGTCTGACGGACGGCTCTAGCGGCTCCTGTCTGGCGGGCGGCTCTAGCGGCTCCTGTCTGGCGGACGGCTCTGTAGGCTCATGGCAGACGGGCGGCTTTGCAGGCTCATGGCAGACGGGCGGCTTTGCAGGCTCATTGCAGACGGGCGGCTCAGACGGCGCTGGGGAGACGGATGGCTCAGATGGCGCTGGGGAGACGGATGGCTCAGATGGCGCTGGGGAGACGGATGGCTCAGATGGCGCTGAGGAGACGGATGGCTCAGATGGCGCTGGGTAGACGGATGGCTCTGGCCGGATAAGGCGCACTGTAGACCTGGTGCGTGGTGCCGGAACTGGAGGCACCGGGCTAAGGACACGCACCTTCATACTAGTACGGGGAGCAGGGACAGGGCACACTGTACTCTCAAAGCCCACTCTATACCTGGTGCGTGGTACCGGCACTGGTGACACCGGGCTGAGGACAAGCACATCAGGATTAGTAGGGGGAGAAGAAACAGTGTGTACAGGGCTCTGGAGACGCACAGGAGGCTTAGTGCGTGGTGCCGGAACTGGAGGCACCGAACTGGATACACGCACTACAGGGAGAGTGCGTAGAGGAGGAACAGGGCTCAGGAGACGCACTGGTAGCCTAGTGCGTAGTGTAGGCACTGTAGGTACTAGGCTGGGGCGGGGAGGTGGCGCCGGAAATACCGGACCGTGCAGGCGTACTGGCTCTCTTGAGCATTGAGCCTGCCCAACCTTACCTGGTTGAATGCTCCCGGTTGCCCGACCAGTGCGGGGAGGTGGAATAACCCGCACCGGGCTATGTAGGCGAACCGGGGAAACCATGCGTAAGGCAGGTGCCATGTATGCCGGCCCGAGGAGACGCACTGGAGACCAGACGCGTTGAGCCGGCCTCATGACACCTGGCTCAATACCCAATCTAGCCCTACCAGTGCGGGGAGGTGGAATAACCCGCACTGGGCTATGCACTCGTACAGGAGACACCATGCGCTCTACTGCGTAACACGGCGCCTGCCCGTACTCCCGCTCTCCACGGTAAGCCTGGGAAGTGGGCGCAGGTCTCCTACCTGCCCTTGGCCCACTACCTCTTAGCCCCCCCCCAAGAAATTTTTGGGTGTTACTCACGGGCTTTTTGGGCTTCCGTGCCAGACGCGTTCCCTCATAACTCCGGTTCCTCTCTCCGGTAGCCTCTGCTCTCCTCAGTGCCTCCAGCTGTTCCCATGGGAGGCGATCCCTACCAGCCAGGATCTCCTCCCATGTGTAGCAACCTTTTCCGTCCAATATATCGTCCCAAGTCCATTCCTCCTTCTTTTCCTGTCCCTTACTCCGTTTACTCCGCTGCTTGGCTCTGGAATGGTGGGTGATTCTGTAACGGCGGTCCTCCTCCTCTTCTACCGAAAAGGAGGAGTATTGATCGAACCAAGGCGCAGTGGAGTTTGAACACATATTTATTAAACGAAAACACGAACTTAACTAAACTAACAAAAACAACAAACGGTGTAGACAGACCTAGACGACGTACTTACATAAAACAGGAAGAACGCACGAATAGGACAATATGACTACACAAACCGAACAAACCGTAACAGTCCCGTATGGTGCAAAACATTTACACAAACACGGAAGACAACCACCCCCAAACAAACCTTGTGAACAGCCTACCTAAATATGACTCTCAATTAGAGGAACGCCAAACACCTGCCTCCAATTGAGAGCCATACCAGGCAACCCTAAACCAACATAGAAACAGACAACATAGAATGCCCACCCAAACTCACGTCCTGACCAACTAACACACAAAACTAAACAGAAAACAGGTCAGGAACGTGACAGTTACCTGCTGTTCCAGATTTAGGAACACTGCGTGCTGATGCTAGGCTTAGGCACTTAACTCATGCTGCTCTAGGATATGCATGGCATATGCACTAATAAGCAGCGTGAAAAGGCTTGCAGCAAGCCTGTACGAACAAGCTCTTTAATGGGGAAATCTGCAGTTGCTACATTTGTACTTGTACAATCTACCCATTGATTATTGAAGAATTCAACTTATAAATGTCTCATGAGGTTAGTTCTGCCGTACACCATCCGAACCCAAAATACAAGCTTGTTTTACTCCAATGTTTGTAAGCAATTAATTGTAAACAAACACTACAGTGCATTCGGAAAGTATTCAGACCCCATGACTTTTTCCTCATTTTGTTACGTTACATTCTAAATGTATGTATATATTTTATAATCCCTCATCAATCTACACACAACACCCCATAATGATAAAGCAAAAACAAGTTTTTAGATATGTTAGCAATAAAAAATAGTGAAATATCACATTTACATAAGTATTCAGACCATTTGGTCAGTACTTTGCTGATGCACCTTTGGCATTGATTACAGCCTCGAGTCTTCCTGGGTATGACGCTACAAGCTTCGCACATCTGTATTTGGGGAGTTTCTCCCATTCTTCTCTGCAGATCCTCTCAAGCTCTGTCAGGTTGGATGGGGAGTGTCACTGCACAGCTATTTTCAAGTATCGCCAGAGATGTTCGATCGGGTTCAAGTCTGGGCTCTGGCTGGGCAACTCAAGGACATTCAGAATTTTCCCGAAGTCACTCCGGCGTTGTCTTGGCTGTGTGCTTTGGGTCGTTGTTCTGTTGGAAGGTGAACCTTAGCCCCAGTCTGAGGTCCTGAGCACTCTGGAGCAGGTTTTCATCAAGGATCTCTCTGTACTTTGCTCTGTTCATCTTTCCCTCGATCCTGACAAGTCTCCCAGTCCCTGCCGCTGAAAAACATATCTCCACAGCATGATGCTGACACCACCATGCTTCACCGTAGGGATGGTGCCAGGTTTCCTCCAGACGTGACGCTTGGCCATAGAGTTCAGGCCAAAGAGTTCAATCTTGGTTTCATCAGACCATAGAATCTTATTTCCCATGGTCTGAGAGTCCTTAGGTGCCTTTTGGCAAACTCCAAGCGGGCTTAGTCCTGCAGAAGTGGTTGTCCTTCTGGAAGGTTCTCCCATCTCCACAGAGGAACTCTAGAGCTCTATCAGAGTGACCATCGGGTTCTTGGTCACCTCCCTGACCAAGGCCCTTCTCCCCTGATTGCTCAGTTTGGCCGGGCGGCCAGCTCTCGAAAGAGTCTTGGTGATTCAAAACTTATCCGATTTAAGAATGATGGAGGCCACTGTGTTCTTGGGGGCCTTCAATGCAGCAGATTTTTTTGTACACTTTTTTTGTACACTGCCTTGACACAATCCTGTCTCTGAGCTCTACGGACAATTCCTTCAACCTCATGGCTTGTTTTTTTTCTCTGACATGCACTGTCAACTGTGGGACCTTATATGGACAGGTGTGTGCCTTTCCCAATCAATTGACTTTACCACAGGTGGACTCCAATAAAGTTGTACAAACATCAAGGATGATCAATGGAAACAGGATGCACCTGAGCTAAATTTCAAGTCTCATAGCAAAGGATCTGAATACTTATGTAAATAAGGTATTAAAGTTTTTTACTTTTAATAAATGTGCAAACATTTAAAAAAAAACTGTTTCCTGTTTGTCATTATGGGGTGTTAGGTGTATATTGATGAGGATTTTTATTTATTTAATCCATTTTAGAATAAGGCTGAATGTAACAAAATGTGGGGTGGGGGAAGGGGTCTGAATACTTTCCGAATGCACTGCATATAGCCTCAAAACATGGTTAAAACTATACATTTTATCTCATGGTCATGGTCAGTCCTTGCATCAATAGCTTTGTCTATGAATATGATAATGGTTACATTTCTGCATCTCCATTCCTCAGCTGTGGACCACAAAGTGCAGTGTAGAACGCTTTGTTATTGTTTGAATGACATGATTTACCTGGTCATGGACTACCGCCTGAAGATGTTTGGTAGCCAGGAGTGCTTGGCCCTGTGTATCTGAAGTTGGTTTGTGTTTGTGTGTGTGTGTGTGTGTGTGTGATGCACTCCGACTCCATCCTGTCCAGAGGACACTTTGAGTCATCCTGCTCTGTTGACTGAATAGAGGTCTGGCAGGTCTACTACTGAGAGACCTGCATAGCGATGATGACGATACTTCTCTTTTGCCCTCAAGACGTGGAATGGAGGAAGTGACGCAAGTGGCAAGGAAAGGCTCCTTATGCCGTAACTCTCTCCCACGTCACATCTGGGAGCTTGCTGTTAGCTCTCTGTCTCCATGTGACCTAGATTTGATCCTTTAATACTAATTTGTTCAATGGTTCATATACTGTATACATCCATATGCTTTGTAGTTACGCCCCAAAAGATGCATTCAGCATGTTGTATTACTGTGTAATACTTTGGACTGTCACTATTGCAGTCTAATAAAAAAAAAAGACATTCCGCAGCAATAGCCCAATCAAATGAGCCCTTGGGGGATGTTGAGTCAGGAGGGGGCGGGTTCAAAGCCTGACCCAAAGACTGAAATTAGTAATAAGTCAGCCATTACTAACTTCCATTACAGTACGCTTTCGACCAACATACTCTGTATTCCAGTATCATTTTGGCATAGCCACCAACAGGCTCTTGTAACGCCATCAAGGACTAGCCAAACACGTCTCTTTATTTGAATCTAAGAGTAATACTACTAAACAACACATTGTAACACATTGCCCGAAGTCTACACATTGTCATTGTGAGGTGCAGTCACTCAACACCAACACCCTGTCAGCTTCATATGGGTGGGCTTGCCCATTGACTGTGTAGATATCCCTGAGAATTCTCCATTTCCTGTTCAGGTGGGGAGCATTTCCTGTGGCTGGTTCACAGGGGTTCTCTTTTAGCCTGTCCTCAAATGGCTTTTATGGAGTGAAAAGTGAGTTTCGGGACATTTCAATCAGATGCAATTTGCTAAGCTTTCTGTCAGCAATTACCTTTGTTGTTAAAATGACTATTTGCATATTTGTTAGTCTTTTGGAGACAGTATTGATTGTCTGTTTGGTTAATTCATTGATATATTGACGTTCAGAGTAATCACTGGCGAGAAGTGGTTGACTAACCCTGGCTCAAAGAGCCACCATGTGCCATGTTATATAAGACCATCTGTGTGGCCCCAGACACCATGCAGTCCTGCTCCTGTTCTGGTACAATGATTGAAATAGCTGCCTCTGTCACATAATAATGCTTTCCCCAATGGTGGACTTTATGGGAGCCTTTGATCCATATTATTTTCTAATCGTCTCTGTTCGGTTCTATTTTATGTAGCACACAGGGTACTGTAATTTATGTCACTGAGGAAGGCATGCCTGAGAGATTTTGGAAATAGTTTGTGTGACAATTTGAAGTTAGTGAATGGGGCAATGACTCGGGAAGAAGGAAACAAGCATCTACTAATTTCCATCAAATTAATAATTAGCCGAAATACAGGGACACGGTTGTCAAGGCAACTAATGTCACTGCATTATCATAGACTCTTCCCGCTCCATCTTTTCCACATGAAAAACTGTAAAGCGGTGTAATTTTCCCCCAATCACTCTGCTAGTGTTTTAGGAGTTAAACATTTCACTGTTAATTGCAATGAGCTTTGTTCGGCACATTGAATAGACAAATTGGCCCTTTTGAAGGTGTCTGAGTGTTCGCTCTTGCTCTCGTTTAAACTATTCCATCCCTGGTTGTAAACCAATGGTTCATGGAGAAAAATATCTCATTGGGAATAAAGTGTGTCACCGATTGGTAGATACTTTTGTACACTTAACAAATGGAAACGTAGACAAATACCATATTGGCCAATCAATGAATGAACACCTAGTGTGGCGGACCTTTGTGAAAGCAATCACTTTTTGCGAATTTCATCAACGCGGTAGAACCTATTTAGCAAAGGGGGAGCGCATTGAGGATTATAGTCACCGCTAAAAGGAAATTGCAATATGTGATGGTCTAAATTATAGCAGAAAGTATATTTTCAGACGCGCTCCCTCTCGTTTTTTTAATTATTGTGCCATTTTATATGTCTATTCAGAGAAAAATGTCTTTCGAGACCAATTAATGTCATCCTCACCTGGATTTACAATGAAAATGTAGGCATGGTCAATTGTTTTCCGGGAATCACAAAGATCCAACGTTGGTGAATGGACAACTAAGACAACCGGTAAAGCTATCTTTTGAACACTTTTTAAGAACAAAATCTGATTCATTTTCTCCTCTGCATAACTTCAAAGATTGAAACGGATTTCCACAACCTCATTCGACTTGATAGAATAACATGATTCTCGCAATTTAGGATGGAAGTAAATTATTAATTGAGTGCAGATTTTCTCCTATTTATATAACAATTATTTTGACCATAAGACATACAATTTGGGTGTAATTTGAAAGAGACGAGCGCATACGCCTGTGAACTCCAATCTATGCGCTTTTATTGTGATGCAGCGTAGTGTAGGGCCATTTTTGATCAATGCATATTTGCATTCTTTTATTGGCATCAATCTGCAACAATTGATGTGCGGCAATATTTGTTCCTAGTTTAATTTCAAATAAACATGGTGACGGGCCTGACGGCCGCATCTAAATAAGGATCATCATCGTATTGCCATTCTGAATACAGCCAGCGACACATAGGTAAGACGTTCCTTCATTTTGTTTCTGTTTAGTGCTGCAACATTGCCCAATGAAACGTGCACGTGAACAAGTCTCGCTCTTTGCGCCTCGACCACCATAACATACCCTCCCATTTTGTGTCTGTCTTGTCCGTTTCCCCCATAAATTAAGTCCCTAGCATCAATGGAAAATGGAAGTGTGTGAATTGGCCTATACCACAACGCCACATGAATGCAAATGTCGACACACCAACCGTGCTATAATGTTCATGGTCGCTCATGTGCAGAAGTTAGAATGGATATGGTTTTGCTTTGACAACATTGTCACATAGTCACCTGTTTGCTGCCCAAAACCTCAGCTATGGGAGTCTTGTCCATATATAATCTCCCACAAATAGTCTATAGACTAAGCTCAATGAATGCTACATGATATGGCACATTGAGACACAGCCACAATAGTTCAATAATTGTGCAGTTATACTATATTATGGCATTTCCCAGTATTAAAGGTAATTATCGTTCACTATCAAGGGAGTCAGTAATAGGTCTACGGTAATTACGTTGCTTCCATAATTCATGATGTCTTTTCTTCGGAGGCCTATGAATGCTGACACCTAATTACAAAGGCTCACTGTCCTAGTGCACTGCATTAAGAACCAGCATGCTTCAGTTCAGAGAAAGACAGGGAGAAAAGGTAGGCTGGGTGATGGATGGACGGATGGAGCAGTGAGGTGGACAAACATCTGACACTGAGCATCATGGGAGGAGGGTGAGATAGATGGAGAGATCTTTGGGAAAGGAGAAGAGGTGAAGCAAAGCCCATTGTACAACGAGTTGCATTGCTAAGACAATAGACGTATGTATATATATATGTATGTATATAGAGAGAACAGTGGAGGACAGTGTTGCTCATTCACTTTCTTTCCCTCTCTCGTTCAATGCTGCAGTGCTATTCTGAGAGAGCCTGCTCAAGCCCACTCACTGGCAGAGAGAGAGAGAGAGCGGGAGGGAGGGAAGTGGGAGCGAGGGGGGTCAGTGTAGAGCTAACACGCTGTGTGTCAGCGTTTACACTGTCTCTTTAAGACCTGTGCTCGGCAGGGCCAGGCATCAGCAGATGCTCAGGCAGCATATATGTTGGGAATGCTCTGTTCCATATGCACCCGAACAGACTCATAAACATCTCACTATTTGTGGCCAGGCCGAGCGGTGTGTCTGTCAAAACGATGTGTTTGCCTAGAAAGCTTCACATTCGAGGAGATCAGCTGTCGTCAGTAGCTTCTTAATTGCTGCATCAAGGAGACGTAATGGAAATGGTCCCCAGGGCAGTCACTGATTTGAAAGGCACCCTTAACTTTCCAGCACCAGAGACTCCACTTTTAGGGCCCCCGACCCAGCATTGCTCCCTGTTTTCCTCTTCTCATCTCGACAGGATACTCCCATTCAGGGCAACCCCCCCACTGCTCACATCTGTGGCTTTTCCGCTCCTTTCTCTCCTCTCGAGGCCTAGTCTTTACCACGAGACCTAATCTTCTCCCCTGACACTCGTCTCTCGGTGTCAGTACTAGCCACACGGTGTCTCTCATCATCATCATGTCCCATCTAGCTGTTTTTCTTGAAGTCAAAACATGTCTATTCTCTCAAAGTTGATGTTAATGTCGTGTGAGCTCGCAGGTCCTTATCTGACAAAGGAATGTATGAGACGATGGTTCTCAGGTGTCTACGATCGGGATATTCAAGGTCTGGTGTGAAAGGATGAGCTTTTCCGAATCGTATTATGTTACAGATTTGTTGACAGTATGATGATTAGAATAAATTCAATTGTTGGTTTTAAATGAATGCAATAATGCAACATGCATTGTCATTTTTACACCATGGATATCAGGTAATCTGAAATATGAATCGATTTAGCCAAACAGAGGGAATGTTAGTACTTGCTAATTACTGCTTATTTCAGTTATTAGCCAACTGTTTATGTAGGAGTAATCATGTATGCTTGTTCAATGTTGGTATTACCAGTGCTATTGTATGTCTTGTACCTAACTCTCCTAGAATAGAAACATTTTGGCTAAACTGTGGACTAAGAAAATGTCATCCATTGATCAGCTTGCTCTCTTCTTCTTATTGCAGTGTCAATTGAGAAATAAAGAAGTAAAGAAGTCGAAGAAATTTGAAAAGGGCAAAGAACAAAAAGAACCTCAAACCTGGATTACATCATCATCACTCTTGGCCAGGTGGAACAACTAGGGGGATGTTCTACCCTGTCTTGGCCAGGTGGAACAACTAGGGGGATGTTCTACCCAGTTTTTGATCCAGAGGGTGTTTGCTAATTACAACGGCCTTTCTACATCCCTTTTTTCGTTTTCTTTCTTTTTGGGGGGGGGGATTTTGGACCTTAATTTGCACAGACTGTTTTTCTTTGTTCCCTGTTTTGTTTTCAAGAGAGACCAAAACCAGTGCCAAACGAACTGCGCCAAGAAAAAAGCTAAATATTGACAACAACAAAGCTATCAAAAAGTCACATTTTTCATTCATACCTGATTCAATATCAAAATGCACATTTTTAATTAGTCTCCCTAACACATAAAATACACATTTCAGATCCCTATTACATCAAAATAGCATTGAAGCTCATAGCATACATAAACGCAAAACATATAAATTAAAAAGTAGTTAGAACCACATTGTGGAGAGTTAGCCTAATGCCTGTAGAGAGGTGTTAAACGTAAATTCCTTTTCCGACGTCAGTGTTAAAAAAAAAAAGAACCTGCTCCTATAATCTTTCAGATTTGGATGAATAGTGCATTATTGGTCCAAAGTGCTTTATAAACAAATCTTTAATGGATGGCCTGCATCTGTTTGTAGTGCATTAGCTGGAACATGGTAAGCAGTGCTAACTCACAAATTTACTCGGGATCTGACAGCTCGGCCCCAGAGCGATCAATCGAACTGGGCTTTGACTGACTGATGGGCATCACAAGTCACATATAACGAGATAAATTGACCTTGCTGTTATTCTGTCGCTCCTTTGCTTATCCATCGCTCCTCGATTTTTTTTCCTTATTATTTTCTGTCAGAATCTCTCCAGCATTCTCCCATACAGCGCATGTAGGCACGCCACATTAAACAATTTGAAAAGGCCCCTTTTCCTTTTAACCCGAATGATATTCAAACCCTTGTGTTCTCTTTTCTCGAAACATGCAACACAGCCCCGGAGCGTATTGATGTTGTCTGTCAAAAGAGATAAACTTGAACACTTACTAAAGAAACAATTAAGCCATATTATACCTGCCGTACTATGACCAAACATTTTGAACTATCATCTCACTATGTTTAAGATTTCTTTGTACTGACAACATCTCATATATTGACTTTCAACAATAGGTGGGCTCATACATTCAGGGATACAGTGAAGAGATTATATGATACTAGGATACCATTTCCATTTTATTTATAAGACAATAGCTTATAAAGCTATTCACATTAGATTGTTCTACGTTTCTTTCTTAGGTCACAATTACTATGTATCTGTAGTCATCAGCCCAGGTTAGGTTAGGCTGGAAAGTGACCATTTCGTAGTGTACGTTTCCTCCACATATTCTGCATTGAACGAATGAATCCAGACATTTTCATGTCTGTTCTGTGGGCAGAGCCGCGCTGTCCTGCCAGAACCGGGCCCAAGCCCACTTTCGTTCTATTCTGTTGGGCCGAGTTAAACTCAGAGCAGAGACACTCACGCAAGGGGATCAAACGCACATAGATCCTTAGCCCCATTTCGTCCCTCCTTCCTCTCTCACATTTTCCTAATTCATCAAACAATTGTTGTACTATCTCCGGCTGCCTTTATTCATTTTGTCCATCACTCACTGTGTTATATCTCAGTTTTCCTTTTCTCACTAAGTTAGGTGTGAATTGTGTGGTCCCAGTCTGTCTCAACTATATATGCTGCTTGGTACAATTCTGCAGTACCCACTTTCACCGGACCTCGTGACAGGCCTTTGTGATTGGTCCTTGTCTCATAGCGCACACCTTGTAGACTTCCAACCGCTGTATTTGAGTCCGAATTAAGAATCTAAAATCTCTCCGAATAATATTTCCTCAATTGACCACCCAACCTCTATTTCATTTCCCTAAAGAGTTTTTATTTGTGAACAAATAGAAAGTTCAGTGCAGAAGAAATTTCCCTAGCAAGCTAATACTGTTAATAAACAGTGCCAAATCTGTTCAAGCACATTTATTGATATGATGAATTACAGACACCTAAAGCTGCCAGCAAAATTGTTTACAATTCACGCAAAGAGCTAGAAATGGATTTTGACTAAAGTGTTACAGAAAGGTTTTTATGGGTCAAATACCTACAACAGAAAACTGATGTGCCAATTGCAGTGATAATAGGATTAAGCGTAGGTGAAAAGTACTCAAATAAAAGTTACATGCAACGCTTAATGTTTACAGAGTACACCTTCCCTTCAAAGAGGATTCGCTAGCTACATTATTCATAACTTTGTGCCATAGGTCAGTTGAGTTCAAAAGACTCCGAAGGGTTTGAAACGTTTACACATTGATTTTGTTTACAAGACAATACTGCCTATCACAAAGAAAGACAACCCACACTTGCCATTTTAGTGAGGTCTGCACAGTAGAGACCACACAATTATCAAGAAACTCCAATCATGTTTCTTACCATTGCGTAAAATAACACTTTGTTGACTGGTGTTTACAATCTGTACATTTTCCAGCATCCTTATCATTCTGTTTTGTTTTTGTGTGCTAAGTTGAAGTTGTCGAGACAAACTTCAAATAGTCCTTTCACAAGTATAGCCATAATATAGGCCTAAAACATAGAAATATAGAACCTCAGAGTTTACATGAAGCTGCTTACGCACAATAATAGATTTATATTGAGAGCTTGAGAGATATGTTTACATAAATACATACAAGTGACATGCCACACGTATTGCTTGAACAAGCAAAAGAAATCCCTCAACTAAGTGAAAACCTCCACACTAGTGTATGTAACGCACATGGAAGCACTAACAAAGGATTAGTTTACCGTATTTAGGCTGAAATCTTGAGTGTAAGCGTTTAATATTTTTACACTTAACACGTAAGTGAAATTCAAAGAAGAAAGGAGAGGACACTATCCCTCTTGGAGGAGGACCTTCATATTTGAATTCTTGACGAGCATTTTATTTTTTGAATTGGCTCAGAAACGCTGAAAAATGAGGCCTAGAACCTACAAAAGGATGTTCAGCACCTCCCTCATATTTTTCTTTGTGTCCGGCCTCGTCCTTTCCGCCGTGACCATCACCACAGAGCGCCGCTCATCCAACGGCGGCACCACCCTGTTCCTCCTCACCGGTTTTGGGAACAAACCGATGCCGCCGCCCCTGGGGGGGCCAAAGGTGGCGCCTAAAGCGGCTGAAATGGAGGACGCTCAGGACAGTGAGCCGAAAGAACCCGAAACGCTCCCAAAGCCCCTCCCCCAAATCAAGCTCCCTCAGAACATGACGGCAGCTGACGCCCTCAAACCTCCGCTGGGGGCCGCCCAGGTAGCGCCACCTCCCCGGCGCCTGGTGGATGTGGACGTGTGCCGGGCCTACTACGACGTCATGGGCCAGTTGGACAACACTTTCAACTGCTCCAAGGGGACCTACATCTACTGCTGTGGCACCTGCCACTACCGCTACTGTTGTGACCACCAGCGTAGCCGCCTGGACCAGGAGTCGTGCAACAACTACAACTCACCCGGGTGGCTCGACACACCGCCGACGAACACCCCGCCCCCGGGGAACCGGGGGGACCCAGACTCAGAGCAGCTGCAGCAGCAGAGCAACAGCACGGCGTACGTGATTGGTGGGGTGATCTCCTTTACCCTAGTGGTGGCAGTGGGCATCAAGGTGGCCTTCCACAAGATATCCCGACGACCCCGGAACAGAGACATCAACATGCCCAGGTGAGAAAAGAATGGAGAAGTGTCTTTGAATAGAAGATCAGTAAGCAGTGTCTGAAAATGACCATATGGGTGTACGTGGATCTGTCAGTGGGTTGTAGTCTTAAATTCAGCACATTACTGCGAAGCAGGTCACAAGCCACAGACCAAAGGGGTGATGAAACTGAACCACAATCAATGAACAAGTAACACATTTATATTGGTGGTAAACTAAATTGAATGCTACATCTTTTATTCTACTGTCTCGCCCTTGTCTATGATTTTCCATTCCCCTCCTCTCTTCTCTCCTCTTTCTCCCAGAGCCCTGGTGGACAGCCTGCGGAGTCAGGCCAGCCCAGTCCAACAGGGGGAGAGGAACAACACCACCGGCGACATCCTCGGTCGTCCCCCCAAGAACCTTTACACCCCGGTGCTCCAGAGCAAAGACAACCGCAGTGAGTGACGCCACAGAAAGCATGGGACAATAACAACACTGTAATGACAATGTTATAACACTGTTAGTATAATAACACTCTTATAACACTGCTATTACGTTGAAATAGTAATAGCCTGTTTTAGCCCGTTTTCAGATATATGAACCATTACAGTGATGATGGTGGACAGCGGTGGTGGATGCAATAGCCTAGTAATGCTGACTGTATGGGGTCACGTTCAACATACTCGCACTCTTAAACACGCTCATGTAATCCCACAGCACACACACCACCACACACGCATACGAGTGGCAGTACCATCAGTGTTCGCTGTGCTCTCTTGCAGTTGGCAACTTGCACCACAATTTTATCCAGGTGTCTGGTTCCAGTCCCAAACACTCAGCTGCTATGGGTAAGCCGAACTAGCTAACCCCTGGCGGGTGTGTGAGTTGGCCTCATGAAACGTCTGTCTGGTGTTGTATATGTACCATTGGGTGTGTTTCCTTAGCACAGTCGCTGTTTTCTTAACACAGTCGCCGTTTCACTACTCCCACTCATTCTGTGTGTCACCCTCGTAAGTGTCTCAGCATGCACTATGTACTGTATCTGTTTGTATTGTAAGCGTGCTTACTTACACTGTGGGCCTGGGCTTGAGTGAAGTCAGTGTGTTACTGCACTTACCGAAGCCTGTTACTCCACAGTGGTCAATGTCTCCCGTGTGCTCGCTCAGTGGTTATAAAGACATTATTGGCTGTCATTGCCCATTATTGTACATGGTCAATGACCAAAGTGTCAGACAATCATCTTGGCTTGTTTTATATATTAGCTCAAGGGACCTTTGTAATAGTCGTCCTAGAATGACTTGAAAACGTACAAATGACAAATTGGCAGCAATTTCTTAAGACGAATAATTTTTGGGGAATTGGCACGTTTCGTCAATTGTATATGTATCTTTAAATGTAAGGCCATTTTAAATGTACTTATACATGTTGGCCCATTATTAATGTAGCTACCTACCTTATGTGTGTTAGGTCCTTGTAAATGTACTCATATATACAGTGCCTTTGGAAAGTATTCAAATCCCTTGACTTTATCCACATTTTGCTACGTTACAGCATTATTCTAAAATGGATTAAATTAAAATAAAAAATCCTCAGCAATCTACACACAATACTCCATAATGACAAAGTGAAAACAGGTTGAGAAATTTTTGCTAATTTATTTCATATAAAAAACAGAAATACCTTATTTACGTAAGTATTCAGACCCTTTGCAATGAGACTCGAAATTGAGCTCAGGTGCATCCTGTTTCCATTGATTGGAGTCCACCTGTGGTAAATTAAATTGATTGGAGTCCAACTGTAGTAAATTAAATTGATTGGACATGATTTGGAAAGACACACACCTGTCTATATAAGGTCCCACAGTTGACAGTGCATGTCAGAGCAAAAACCAAGCCATGAGGATGAAGGAATTGTCCATAGAGCTCCGAGACAGGATTGTGTCAAGGCACAGATCTGGGATAAGGTACCAAAACATTTCTGCCGCATTGAAGGTCTCCAAGAACACAGTGTCCTCCACAATTGTTAAATGGAAGAAGTTTGGAACCACCAAGACTCTTCCTAAAGCTGTCCGCCCGGCCAAATTGAGCAATCAGGGGAGAAGGGCCTTGGTCAGGGAGATGACCAAGAACCCAATGGTCACTCTGACAGAGCTCTAGAGTTCCTCTGTGGAGATGGGAGAACCTTCCAGAAGGACAACCATCTCTGCAGCACTCCACCAATCAGGCCTTTCCAAATCATGTCCATTCAATTCAATTTACCACAAGTGGACTCCAATCAAGTTGTAGAAACATCTCAAGGATGATCAATGGAAACAGGATGCACCTGAGCTCAACTTCGAGTCTCATAGCAAAGGGTCTGAATACTTATGTAAATAAGGTATTTCTGTTGGTTTTTTTCTTAATAAATATCAAACATTTCTAAACCTGTTTTTGCTTTGTCATTATGGCATATTGTGTGTAGATTGCTGAGGAGTTTATTTGATCTATTTTAGAACAAGGCTCTAACGTAACATAATAGGGAAAATGTCAAAGGGTCTGAATACTTTCCGAAGGAACTGTATGTTAGGTCCTTAATATATACTCATATATATTATGTTAACATGTCAATCTAAATGTAGCCCTATATACTGTATGTGTTAGGTCCTTAACTAATGTACTCATATATATTATGTTAACATGTCAATCTAAATGTAGCCCTATATACCGTATGTGTTAGGTCCTTAATATATACTCATATATATATTATTTTAACATGTCATTCTAAATGTAGCCCTATATAATGTATGTGTTAGGTCCCTGGTTAATGTACTCATATATATTATGTTAACATGTCAATCTAATTGTAGCCCTATATACTGTAGGTGTTAGGTCCCTGGTTAATGCTCCCCTATGTCTTCCTCTTCCAGAGCGCGTGCCCCGCATGAACAACGCCCAGCTAGCCTCCACGGGGACCCTCCTCACCAGCAAGCACAACAACAGCTCCGGCCTGCACTTGCACCCACAGCCCCCTTTCTCGCACTCCTTCCACAACCTGGCCCAGCTGCCCCCCTCCTACGAGGCGGCCATGCAACCTGAGATCAACCGCTACAGCTCCCTGAAGAAGCTCGGTGAGGAGGGGAGCGGTGGGGCGGGGGCTGGATGTCTGGGTGGCAGCCGCTGCTGGGAGGAAGGCGACTGGAGGCGGTGGCTAGAGAGAGCTCCAGAGATGTGTGTGTGTGTGTGTGTGTGGAAGAAGGCATAACAGGCGAGAGGCAGCAGCCGATGATGTGTGTCAGATGTATTACCTTTCGATGTGCCTTAATGTAGGCTGCTATAGTCTATAGAATGGGCTTCGATAAAGGCTTGTTTGTCTCGAAACGGGTGCCCCTGAAAGCTAGATTATATGAAGGATGTATTGGGGGATTGTAACGGTTGCCTAAAGGTCACATTTAAATTGGCTCTCAGGGAGCTCAGTCCAAGGAAAGTCTTTAAAGATGAAGGTGTTCTAAGGGAGAGAAATGTTTAACACTTTTTTTCACCTTATAATAAATGAATTTCACTAACTGTCATTTCAACATTTCTTTCTTTCATCCTCCCTCTTTTTTTTTTTTTTACTTAACCCCCCCCCCTCCCAAAAAACAGAGAAAGAGCTGGACGACTACTCTGGCTACTACACATCAAAGCGACGGCCTAACAACGCCCCTCCGTCATTCCACTCCTCCCAGCACCACCTCCACTGGGGCGGTGACTACACTCTCGGAGCCAGGGGCACCCTCCCCTTCCACTCCTCCCGGCCACGGATTCACGTGCCCACATCCACCCCCAACCCCTACCCTCTGCCAGCCCAGTCGTTGGGGTACCAGCCCGCCTTCGACAAGCCCCCGCGGAGGGTCATGTCCCAGGACCAGCTCCTGGCACTTGGTGAGGGCAACACCCTCTCCAGACTCTCCAAGAACCAGCAGCACCAGTACTACAAGGCTATGACCACCAGCAAGAGCTCCACCTCACAGACGCTTCGCAAGTCCCACGAGAGACTCCTAGTCTCGCCCGACCGTCTGGAGGAGAGGATGGTGGGCATGGGCATGCCAGGGTTGGGCGGTATGGTGGGTATGGGGGGCATGGGTGACTTTGGGGGGATGGGGGTCCCGACCATGGGATGCCTCAGCCACAAAGCCCAATCACAGCAGAACGTTTGCGTCACACCCTCGCTGGAGCGCCATCACATGATCAAGATGAACTCCCACCCCACATCGGGCCACGAGCTGGAGATGAGCGTGGCGGGCCATCCGGCAGGAAGCTGGGGGGACCCTCATGGGCACGGATCAGGGAGCGGGGCGGGGACCATCGGGGGCCACAACGCACGGAGGATGGCATTCGCCACCAAGAGGCAGAACACCACTGAACAACTCCAATACATCCCTGGGGGAGGAGGAGGGGGAGGAGGAGGGGGAGGGGGCCAGACATTGAGAACGGCTAGTAAGAACGAGGTGACCGTGTGAGAGAGTAGAGACAACGGAGAAGGAGTGATGAAGGTCGCGTTGAGAATGTTCGAGCTGAAAGTGTTCACACAGAAAGAAGAGAAGAAGGAAAGGTCAATTGGGGCATGATGGAGAGAAAGGTGAATAGAAGGAGAAACAAGAAGAGAGACATGGGCAAGCTGATGAGAGAGAGAGAAGGATAGTGCGTCCCATCAACCGCCTCAGATGAGTGTGTTGAAGACCAGAGAAGGAAAGACGTGAGAGAAGAGTGGATGCCATTGTTACCTGTTGCTAGGAAACACAGAAAAGGGCAATGATAGAAAGAAATGATAGAGAAAAATTGAATTATTAGAGAGAATTTTGAATGAAGCCCATTGATTTGATTCTTGGGAAAAAGAATATTCAGCCATATTGTTGAGGGAGAAAGAAAAAGGGCCATGTATAGAGCAAAAAATGAACAATTTCAAAAAGTTTTTTGTGCCATTGAAAAAGGATCCTAGGACATGATGACTTTTACTTGTGGATCCTGCTTGGGTCAAAATGATTAAATGGTTATTGAGTTTCTTGTCATGAAGCCTCTAGCTGCTCTGACAGAGAACAAACCTGTCTTTGAATCTGAACAGACACAGATGTCAATGGAGTACAGAACAATGTGATGGTTGTTTGACTTTTGTAGAAAATACAAGACTGTAAATTGTTTTGTTTTTTGTAAAAGAATAAAGCCCCGTTGGACAGTATGTATATTCTGTGTGTATATGCTATAGCCTGATGACTGAATGGCTGACACTGAGTGGACATTTGAGTTGCCAATCGTCACTTTCCTCATTTTTGATTGGAAGACTTGAAAATAGACAGATTTGGAGTACTGTTGCTAGATACCACAATCTAACACTACAGCCATAACTTAGTCTGCAGACATTTTGTATAAGGTCATGTATAAGTTCATCTCTTGATTATGGCTGGATTTTCTCAGTTATTATTATAATGATTTGACACAAACATCACTTTGCTGAATCACCTTTGCACCCTCGCCTGATTGGCTGGCTGGTCGACGTGACGGCTGTCACTCCCAAAGAGACATAAGTCACTAAAGAGCATTTCCACGGCAATGGTCAGTCCCTTCACAGCTCTGAGGTCAGTTTCCAAACTGTGGAGCTGATTCCAGTTACATTTATAGTCACACAGAAATTCTTTGACACTGTTATTCGACACACAATGTCAGTCATTGTTTTTAAGGAGATCAAGACCACCTGAAAGAAAGAAAGATGACAAAACTGTTGACCACATAAGATGAGAATGAAAGCTCAGTGAAGTTGTGTTCAATTTGAGGGACACTGCCATACAGAGTGGCTAATGCAAAGGCTTTGTTTAGCCATACTTGCCCATGGGTCTGTCCCTTACAACAATCCCCAAAACCAGTCAAGCTCCTGCTCGATTGATGATACTTTCTGAGCTGTTTACCACAGATTGTGAGGTAATAAATGGATTTGTCAGTAGTTAATATACACTACTCACAGTCTTCTCTGAATTCCACATATTATTACTGTTTCTGAAACTCCAGCTGTTCACAATATTTGGAGACAGGTTGGAAAGGGAGAACAGGGAACAATGGACGCTAAACACCAAGGGCTATTCTGAAAACTCTTTGTGTGTTTGTGATCTGTACTTTGTTGGCTTTTTACATTTTTCTGTGTCAATATTGGAGACAGTTTGTGTAACACTGCAGAAATGACAGACACATTTTGTAAGTGTGATGAAAACAGAGTCAATTCTGCAAAGCTGCTTTGTGCCCTTGTGAGGTTGACATTGAGTGTGACAAAAAGCCAATCATACCATTGTTTTTTACATTGCAGGGGTGGAGGTGGACATGTCATATTTTTGTACATTTGCAAAAGTAACATTTTTATTTTTGTGTGTGTTTCACAGTTATCTGGTTATAAGATGGAAGATGTGGTTGTTACTGTCCATTTTTAAAAGGGTTGGACTCTCCACTTTGATTGAAAGGATAAGGAGACCATTGTATTTACTTCAAATCTTTGTATAGTATTTCGGCTCTCCCCTTTAACTGTGAATGGATAAAGACAAAAATTGATTGATGGAACTTTCAGACAACGTTTTTAAAACTATGATATGTGTTTGTGTGTTTATAGTCATGATTATGTTTACTATAGATTTACTCAGATTATTATTATCACCATGATTATTAGTTACCCCTATTGTTTTTTTAATTCTCTGTGAAGCTCAATGTTTCCTGGATTTTGAATATTGAACTTCCTAGTGGATTTTAACCTTTGTATTCTTGACGGAAAACCCCCCAGATGCAATCAAAGTAAAAAGACAAACCGCATGAAGATGTCAAAGCCAGTGTTGATGATGTCATAGTGCTGACTTATGACGTCATGGCGTGTATGTCTAATGTACATGCGTCTGTATTTGCCGTGTGTGTATTTCAATGTCTTTTCAGGAATGATGAATCTCACATTTGATCTGACTTGGGATATTACAAGTAAGACAATTGTGTTTTTCAAAAAATCCACAAACTATTTAAAAACCAAGGCTATGATCATATTATTCATATTGGCTTTTTGGATTCAAAAGCCTAATATCGCAAAGGACATGCATCACAGCTTTCCTTGTTAAGCTACATTCAACAACGCAAATGTAACAAAATAAAATGTTTCTCAAATTTCAAGTTGTAGAGCAAAAGCTATAAAATTACATTGTTAACATTTTTGGTGAAAATTTGTGCATTTCATTTTAAGATTACATTTATGTAACCGGAATGTCACTCTTTTCAAGAACTTTACTCTTTATTGTAAAGAATGGGGATTTTTCTAGAATAGTTTGGAGAATGTATTGTGGCTTGCCTTGTTGTTTTTGACATGATTATGGATAACCAGTTATAGGACTAGAATGGCCCAAGGATTTTTACAGAGAGGAAACGTCAGATTCCATAACTAGAATCTTGTTAAACTAAAATGAAGAAAGGCTAAATATATTTATGTCACACGAAGATTCAGTTATATTTTCAATGTATGTTTTTATTGTACATTTGGAGGTATACTGATGTTGTGATTATGTTTTAGTTGAGTACGTCCTCATTAATCGGTGTGCCTGTAAATGTACTGTTGATTAGTGTGTGTGTGTGTGTGTGTGTGTGTGTGTGTGTGTGTGTGTGTGTGTGTGTGTGTGTGTGTGTGTGTGTGTGTGTGTGTGTGTGTGGAGGTAAGAGGGAGGTTGTGGTATAAAATGTTTGTTTTTGTGTGTGGCTCGTGGGGCGACAGTTAGTGGCGTGAGGTTTTTTAGAAGGAAGGAGTTGTGAGTAAGCACGAGACAGCTTCATTGGCCCTTAATTGTATTGCGGGGTGAGGAGGAGGCGGGGCTACATTGTATCCCCCAAGTAATTTGGCATACCTCAGAAAAATGTATAGGGATTCATCTAATACATAATCCCCATGTCTGTTTCCAAGAATATTAAGTGAAGCTCTTACAAGCGTGCAACCCATATTTTGGTTATTGGTCAATTCTCGCATTTGTAGAATCGTACTGTTGAATTGTTAATAACAATTAAAAAAATATCCACAATGACTCATTTTTGTCCACTGGGTTATTGGTGTTGATCAAATCAACACAAGTTATGATTGTGATTGTTCGATTCAAATCACTTTGTCTTTTTGTCTTACGGTTGGACTGACTGATCAATGATGGATAGGAAAGACACAAAGACAGACAGAAGATAGACAGACAAACAGGCAAACCGACAGGCAGATTGTCCCTCCCTTTACCCTTCCTAATCTCTGATCAGATATAAATGAACAGGTGATGCTGCAGCTATATGGTGGTGCGGAGCCCTGTCTTTCACCTGTCCTAAAGTTAGGTCAGCAATTACGGGAGAGAAAATTAATTTTCAAATGTGCAATCTGCTAAATATTGCTGTTCAATATAATAAAAATTAATTATATGTATCCATTGATTCTTAAATAATACAATTTATCAAATGCCTCACGAATTGAATAGCCCACAATTGACTTACCCCATCATAACCCAAAATATGTTTGTAACAATGCCTTTGTAAAGAAACAAACATGTATTGCTTAAAAATATGTCGATTTCATGGACTGTAAAAGCTTGCATCCATATCTCCTTGAACTTGACAGTGGTTTCATGTATCCAGCCCCATCCCTTAGCGCTATAGCAAATCAAGTGGCAGGGCTGCCATTTGGATGAAAAATGGATTGTGCCTTTAAAGTATTCAAACTGGATGTAAATTCTGAAAATGGCCCTATAATTACACTGTACTCGTTTACTTAAAATTCCAGGAATATAAAACTCTCTGGGCCAAATGCTCTGAACTAATTATTTCTAATTGCTTTACCTCACATATGTGATGCACATCTGTTAAGTGTCTAGTAATATGTGAGCCACTTTGATATTGTTCTCTCAACCTTTCTTATACCAAAACATGAAGTCATTTGTTCTTTTTTCCCCCTTTGTCACCCTTGTGGATTCAGTATGAATGATGTCAGTATGAGCACACATGGTAACTCATCTGGCAATATTTCCTATAAAAAATGTATTCACTCTATTTCCTAGATTAAAAATGTATTTGAATATAATAACGTTTCTGTTTTCTAATGCATAATTCAACTAAGTAAATGCATTTAATTATGTATTTGTCAATGCCATGCAATGGCCATACATAGATTGGTTGGGTTAAACACGCACACGCACAACCAGATACAGCTGGTCGGACTTCTTAACCTGTGACACTACCCGGAAATAGAATACAGACCGGAAGCTACCATTTTAAGGAGAAGAACATTAGCAGCCGTAGCCCCGAGACGGGGACACATAAAATTGACACGGGGCGGAAAATATTTGAGCGAAGAAAAATAATGAAAATACGACAAAAACTCCAGAAAGGGCTCATTTGGAAGAGTTAACGATTCAAGCATCTGCTTCAAATAAGAGACATATCTGAATTAGCAGGCCAACCCAGCGGAAATAGTTTTTGTTAACAACGAGTCGAAAATAGCCCTCCTGGGCCGATGGAGAGGCAGGCCTTTGAAAATATTTTTCCCTGGATGAAGAAAAATGGCTATCTGACATTAAAAAAAAGGAGGCCGTTGTAGTTATCACGGCATTTCCCGCGCCCTTTTTATGATATATTTTTTTCTTTAACCATCTTGGCAGGGGATTTGCATGCTAGATATGTTCGCTAAAACGACAGTAATCAACCTAGATATTATCTTTGTGGCTAGGTTAGCTTAGCATCGGCTACCTATGCAACCAGGCGTTCATACAAGAGTCTAATTTATTAGCTAGCTAGCTAACAACGACATGATTGAAAGACTCCTTTATTCAAATCCAAATAACTTTTTCTTGTTACTTTGGTTGAAAACTGTAGGCAGCCGCCTATAAAAAAAACAAAACAAGGTAACGTTAGCCTGCTAACGTTAGCTGGCGAATGACGAACTGCACATTTTTTTATTTTTTTGCCACCACCTGCAATTTTGTGTTTCCCCCCCCCAAGTTAGTCTAGTTAGCTACCTACCTGAAGATCAATGGAAGTAGACCCATTCGTTTCTACCTGTTCCCCCTTTTTGATCTTCGATCAAGAAGAAAGCGATACACCAGTCTCCAGCCCATATACATCCCACCAAACCTGTTGGTAAGATGTTTTAAAATATATTGTTAGAATGGTAGCTACGTTACAACGTTGTAGTGGGGCAAGCAAGGTCTTCACAGACCAACAGGAATTATTAGGGAATACTGGGAACGTCACTGATAATTTACAAAGGATTGTATTGACCTAAACATTTGTGAAAACACATTCTCTTATGTTTGATAATATCTCAACAGTAAGCAATTAGCACATATCAGGTAACGTTACAGGTCGAGACATGGCCGTGTTAGCGATCCTTAGTTTTGTCAATTTGCTATGCATAATGATGCACAGTATGTTATCATAAAATGAAATGCTGTGCATGCCTTTCACTTTTTTTTCTAAACTTTGCACAATTATGTCATGTATTTATATTCTGGATTCTCGCTAATGTATCTACTTTTTGTTATGTTTTTAGTTGGGTTGCATTTGCGGGACATTCTACTGCAATGTTGGAGCTAGTAACATAAGCATTTCGCTGCACCTGCTATAACACCTGCAAGTCTGTGTACGCGACCAATAAACGTTGATTTGACCTAGGCCAAGGCTGCATTCTGTTTAGGCCTATTTGATTGCCTTCTTGTTACTTCAGACTTTAAAGTTCATCGTAGAGAATTTCATAACTAGCTACATGCATTTAATTTAATTTGCCTTTGAGGCTTTAGTGTATAGCCTACATCTGCAATTTGTGCATTCTATCAGCCCTCCCGAAAAAGAGTAAACGATCGAGAACAGAAAACCGACCCATACATACGTTACTGGTAACACTTAATGTCTATGATATAGGCATAGCCTAGGCCTTACTGTAGTGCTCAGGGAATGTCATTCCATGAGAACAACATTAATATTTTAGACTTTATTTGGTGTAAATGGCCTACATTTGTTTTTAAAGTTTCATATGACAATACAAATAATCTATGGAGTAGGCTACTTGTTTGGTTATTATAAGTTGTACCAACTTCTGTTAGGTTATATGTTTCATCATTGCATTTTCTTGGCTATTATAATACCTAACTTGTTTGGTAGCAATAGGTTGGGTGATCTTATCGCCCTATAAGAAATATAATAGAAAGTTACCCACAAGACGGTACACTGTTTTTGTGTCTATTGTTATGGGGAAGGACACTGTGAATTCATTGTTGTACTCTAGCAGAAGTTTTACCCTGGGGTTCCTGTGAGATTTACTTTAAAACACTGAAGGTTAGGTGTAGCCCAGGGCCATGTTCAGTTGCAAAATGTTCTTGAACATTGCAGATTGAAACCCAAGAATAGAGCTGACGTGATTCCTTATTTCACGTAGGTTCCATGTTGCACATTTCTATCTCACCGTTCCAAAACATTGCATCCTGCTAAACACGCTGCTGGTGTTACCGTATTGAAATGTAGCCTATGAATATTCTATGTGAGGTGGGTAGGTACCTGTGACATTCCTCCAATTACCCATGTCTCTAACCAAGTCAGGAAAGTCACCTGGAAAAAAGGTAAAGGAGGTGAAAGATTATTTTGACCATACTAGTGTTTCCCCTGAATATATTTATAGTTGGTTTTGTCCTTAGCTCAACTAGGCTAATCAAGGGCTTGGTGGTTCATTGAATTAGTGATGGGCTAGAACAAAGATGTGTCCCCTCTGTGGGCCCCAAGGACCAGAATTGAAACACTGGCTTAGTGTGAGTTCTCTTGCACATAATTAACTGCACACTTTAAATTCACTTCTTCTCAAAGCAAACCTGAGGTGCATGAGGAACGTATGATTGGCTGACCTAATAGCTGCACGGTTCCATATGATTTCAATCACTTTTTGTCTGGGTCCCTTTTGATTTGAACGAAACCTTCAATGTTTGCCCATGGTAGAAGTGGTCCGAAAGTTATCTTTTTGACCTGAATGCCAAAACATTCAGGAGATAGAGGTGCTCAAATTTGACCCATTTTTCAAACCCCACCCTACAATGAGACATCCATGTCTTCCTCACAAAAAAAACTGTTGAGTTTATCATTTGAAATCTTTTTAACAACCCTGTTTGTATGATTTATTAGGGGGGAAGCATTTTTTGGGGCTCTTTAACGTCAATTATCTAAACACGTGAACTCAGATTTCACATTTTAGCTTATACCCTATTTTACGTCTGAGGTATTTGTTGTGCCTGCGATCGGTTGAGACGCAGCATACTGTCTTGAATGGTTGCTGTCATGCTTTTACTGATAAAATGTAAGAAATAAATGAAAATAGTTTAAATTTAAACTTTCAAATGGTTCTACGAAGATGGTTGACTTGAGTGGGAATATCCATTGTTAAAAATTAAAGGCCCAGTGCAGTCAAATGTGTGTTTATATTTCCACACTGAGGTTAGAATAAAATTGTGAAAATAACCATGTTTAATAAATATAAAAAGGACTTTTGTGATGAAAACAGGACGTTTCGGTACAATATTATAAATACAGATAGGTGTTTTGTTCATTTGACATGGTGGGATGTTTGTCTCGGTCAAATGGATAATGTAATAAATGGCGGTGGAAATGCCTTTAATACACAAATGCTGATTTAATTACCATCATATCGAAGCAAACTTGGAGCCACGCGACGATATGGTGTGTGGTCCTCTCAATACGACTTGTGAAACCATGCAGTTTATTAGGCTACAGATGAAGTAAGTTATGATGAACTTCACGGGGTGGTGAAAGTGCACGCTATGAGTTTGACGCTGCTTTCCAATAAATATCGAGGGTCTTATTCTGGTGACATGACTGATGCTTGACTGCCGTTTGATAATGCATCCAGTGGTGGCCCCAGGACCGAGTTTGGGAAACCCTGGGCTAGAGTGCAGGTGCCAAGACCAGAGTAGGCACATTTGCTATTTTAACGCAACTGTTTTTGTGACAGCTATCGGTAGAGTTGAAAATGCAACAGAAACACATTGATCTAGAATTTTATTCTGTACATGATTTTTTTTGGGGAGGGGCAGTAAGCACAGATTTTCCTAAGTCCGTTTGATGTAAACACCACTGAAGGGTAAATGCGCGTAAATGTTTATTCACCTGCAAATATGTTGCCAATTGGAGTTGATAATGCCCTTTTAGTGTAAGAGCTGTTTAAAACGACTGCCTGAAATTTCTGCCTGTTGTGTTAGGATGGAGTTTGGCCTCCCTGGGGACATTACCAGGCGGTAAATGAGTTAATAGACCAATAAAAGTTCCAAAACACTGCCAATAACTAGTTTTCAGTTTTCTTCACTCCCAGACAGTCCTGGTAAAATTCTTGCTTGAGAAATTGCTCTTTGCTAAGAGTATGGTAATACTTTGAGAAGTTAAATGAGAAGGAAATGCAAACATTGCAAGGTGGAGTTGAGGTACCTTAATGGTAGTACACGTGCAATGCTTACAGTGGAACTGACAGTGTTTAGCAACATAATCTTAGTAAACATCTTTTCCTAAACACCCCCAGGAGGAATTTGACAACTTAAAAAATATATATATTCTGACAACTGAGCACTTAAGGTCATTTTCACATTTTCATAAATTCTACAGATGTTTGGGAATGACGTATAGTCAAGCATTTGTGAAAAATCTATAGCAATATAACGTGGGAAAGCGGCTGTGTGTTTGCACAATTAAGACACTGCAGTAAATAAAACCTAATAAAAACATCTGTCTCGTCCAGGAGACCATTGCGCCATAGCCAATCCGAGCTACAGTAGGCCTGTGTGCAAATAAGCCATTTGACACACAGGCCTGTGTGTTTACAGGCAGTAACAACAGCGTGACTTTAGATCATTAGAACGCATTTGCCAAAAGTCACAAAATACACCTGAATGGATTTCTGCAAACATATAAATACCAGGTGAGTCCTCTTACATTTGGGTTCTTCACTTCACAGTTCTATTGATCAAACAACAAAGAAAAGGTAGGCTCTCTCGCCTAGTTATGCACATCAACAACAAGATCAACAACTATTGGTGAATCTTTTTCATATCTGCAAAATACACTGAATAGAAATATATACGCAACACACAACAATTTCAAAGGTTTTACAGAGTTACAGCTCATAAGGAAGTCAGTCAATTGAAATATATTTATTAGGCCCTAATCTATAGATTTCATATGACTGGGAATATAGATATGCTTCTGTTGGTCAAGATACCTCAAATAAAAAAAAATGGGGCTTGTATCAGAAAATCAGTCAGTATCCGGTATGACCACCATTTGCCTCATGCAGCGCGACACATCTCCTTCGCATAGAGTTGATCAGGCTGTTGATTGTGGCCTGTGGAATGTTGTTCCAAACCTCTTCAATGTCTGTGCGAAGTTGCTGGATATTGGCGGGAACTGGAACACACTGTCGTACACGTCGACCCAGAGCATCCCGAACATGCTCAATGGGTGACATTTCTGGTGAATATGCAGACCATAGATGAACTGGGATATTTTCAGTTCCAGGAATTGTGTACAGATCCTTGCGGTGCATTATCATGCCGAAACATGAGGTGATGGCGGCGAATGAATGACACGACAATGGGCCTCAATCTCGTCACGGTATCTCTGTGCATTCAAATTGCCACCGATAAATTGCAGTTGTGTTTGTTGCCCGTTGCTTATGCCTGCCTGTACCATAAACCCATCGCCACCATGGGGCACTCTGTTCACAACGTTGACATAAGCAAACCGCTTGCCCACGACGCGAACACGATGCATACATGTTTTCTATCTGCATGGTACAGTTGAAACCGCCATTCATCCGTGAGGAGTACACTTCTCCAGCATGCTAGTGGCTGTTGAAGGTGAGCATTTGCCCACTGAAGTTGGTTACGAGTCAGAACTGCAGTCAGGTCAAGACCCTGGTGAGGACGATGAGCACGCAGATGAGCTTCCCTGAGACAGTTTCTGACAGTTTGCACAGAAATTCTTTGGTTGTGCAAACCCACAGTTAAATCAACTGTCCGTGTGGCTGATCTCATACAATCCCGCATATGAAGAAGCCGGATGTGGCGGTCCTGGACTGGCGTGGTTACACATGGTCTGCGGTTGTGAGGCTGGTTGAATTTACTGACAAATTCTCTAAAACGGTAGAGGCGGCTTATGGTAGAGAAACAAACATAAAATTCTTTGTCAACAGCTCTGGTGGACATTCCAGCAGTCGACATGCCAGTTGCACGCCCCATTGAGACATCTGTGGCATTGTGTTGTGACAACTGCACATTTTAATGTGCTTTTATTGTCCCCAACACAAGGTGCACCTGTGTAATGATCATGCTGTTGTGATTTGAAAGGTGTGGCATATCAAGAAGCCGATTAGACAGCATGACCACGTGTAAATACACCAGCCCATGACCTCCACATCCGGCTTTTTTTACCCTTGGCTCCTGAGTAACGCAGCCATCTAAGACACTGCATCTCAGTGTTGGAGGCGTCACTACAGCACCCTGGTTCGAATCCAGGCTGTATCACAACCGGCCGTGATTGGGAGTCCCACGGGGCGGTGCACAATTGGCCCAGAGTTGTCCAGGTTTGGCCGGTGTAGGCGTCATGGTAAATAAGAATGTATTCTTAACTGACTTGCCTAGTTAAATTAAGGTTATATACATTAAATTGTCTGAGACCAGCCACCCGGACAGCTATTTCTGTCTGTAATAAAGCCCCTTTGTGGGGAATTCGTTCTGATTGGTTGGGCCTTGCTCCCCAGTGGGTGGGCCTATGCCCACCTATGGCTGCGTCCCTGTGAAATTCATAGATTCGGGCCTAATGAATTTATTTCAGTTGACAGATTTACTGTTACTAAGTAAAATCGCTGAAATTGTTGCATGTTGCGTTTATATTTTTCAGTATAATTGATAACTTAATGTCTTTTAATCCATTTTTTTTTTTATGAATCAGAGTAGTTTGACAACCCTGTTTTGTAAGATTTCAAATGATATTTAACTCAATCGTTTATATTTTTCAGTGATGAAGACATGGATGTCTCATGGTAGGGTGGGGTATGCAAAATGGGTCAACTTTGAGCACCTCTATCTCCTGAATGGTTTGTCAAAAAAGGGTCCAAAAAGTCACGTTCTGGCCATTTCCACCATGGGCAAACATGTATGAAAGATTTTGTTAAACACACAAGGGGTGCAGTCAGAAAGTGGTTGAAATTGTATGGAACGACCCAGCTGAGTTTTCCTTTGACAAATGAGTCAAAGGGTGCAATTGGGCTCTAGCCTATTCTGATTTCTTTGACATAATGCAAGCCAAATAGAGTTGCAATCTAATGGGTACCATTCATTTATTTTGTGTGAAGTAAAACTATAGTTGCATGCCCCTGATCACTTTTGGTGACTTTCAAATATAAAATGCAGGTGAAATGGGTTTAAATGCATATTGTGTGTGTATGTATATATGTGTGTGTATATATATATATATATATATATACACTGCTCAAAAAAATAATGGGAACACTTAAACAACACAATGTAACTCCAAGTCAATCACACTTCTGTGAAATCAAACTGTCCACTTAGGAAGCAACACTGATTGACAATAAATTTCACATGCTGTTGTGCAAATGGAATAGACAAAAGGTGGAAATTATAGGCAATTAGCAAGACACCCCCAAAAAAGGAGTGATTCTGCAGGTGGTGACCACAGACAACTTCTCAGTTCCTATGCTTCCTGGCTGATATTTTGGTCACTTTTGAATGCTGGCGGTGCTCTCACTCTAGTGGTAGCATGAGACGGAGTCTACAACCCACACAAGTGGCTCAGGTAGTGCAGTTCATCCAGGATGGCACATCAATGCGAGCTGTGGCAAAAAGGTTTGCTGTGTCTGTCAGCGTAGTGTCCAGAGCATGGAGGCGCTACCAGGAGACAGGCCAGTACATCAGGAGACGTGGAGGAGGCCGTAGGAGGGCAACAACCCAGCAGCAGGACCGCTACCTCCGCCTTTGTGCAAGGAGGTGCACTGCCAGAGCCCTGCAAAATGACCTCCAGCAGGCCACAAATGTGCATGTGTCTGCTCAAACGGTCAGAAACAGACTCCATGAGGGTGGTATGAGGGCCCGACGTCCACAGGTGGGGGTTGTGCTTACAGCCCAGCACCGTGCAGGACGTTTGGCATTTGCCAGAGAACACCAAGATTGGCAAATTCGCCACTGGCGCCCTGTGCTCTTCACAGATGAAAGCAGGTTCACACTGAGCACATGAGCACATGTGACAGACGTGACAGAGTCTGGAGACGCCGTGGAGAATGTTCTGCTGCCTGCAACATCCTCCAGCATGACCGGTTTGGCGGTGGGTCAGTCATGGTGTGGGGTGGCATTTCTTTGTGGGGCCGCACAGCCCTCCATGTGCTCGCCAGAGGTAGCCTGACTGCCATTAGGTACCGAGATGAGATCCTCAGACCCCTTGTGAGACCATATGCTGACATATGCACATTTGTGGCCTGCTGGAGGTCATTTTGCAGGGCTCTGGCAGTGCACCTCCTTGCACAAAGGCGGAGGTAGCGGTCCTGCTGCTGGGTTGTTGCCCTCCTACGGCCTCCTCCACGTCTCCTGATGTACTGGCCTGTCTCCTGGTAGCGCCTCCATGCTCTGGACACTACGCTGACAGACACAGCAAACCTTTTTGCCACAGCTCGCATTGATGTGCCATCCTGGATGAACTGCACTACCTGAGCCACTTGTGTGGGTTGTAGACTCCGTCTCATGCTACCACTAGAGTGAGAGCACCGCCAGCATTCAAAAGTGACCAAAACATCAGCCAGGAAGCATAGGAACTGAGAAGTTGTCTGTGGTCACCACCTGCAGAATCACTCCTTTTTTGGGGGTGTCTTGCTAATTGCCTATAATTTCCACCTTTTGTCTATTCCATTTGCACAACAGCATGTGAAATTTATTGTCAATCAGTGTTGCTTCCTAAGTGGACAGTTTGATTTCATAGAAGTGTGATTGACTTGGAGTTACATTGTGTTGTTTAAGTGTTCCCTTTATTTTTTTGAGCAGTGTATATATATATATATGTATATATATAACCAGTCAAAAGTTTGGTGACATCTACTCATTCAGGGCTTTTTTACTATTTTCTACATTGTAGAATAATAGTGAAGACATCAAAACTATGAAATAACACATGGAATCATGTAGTATCCAGAAAAGTCAAACAAATCAATATATTTTAGATAGCCACCCTTTGCCTTGACAGGTTTGCACACTCTTGGCATCCTCTCAACCAGCTTCATGAGGAATTATGAGGAGTTCCCACATGCTGAGCACTTGTTTGCTACTTTTCCTTCACTCTGCGATCCAACTCATCCCAAACCATCTCAGTTGGCTTGAGGTCGGGTGATTGTGGATGCTAGGTCATCTAATGCAGCACTCAATCACCCTCCTTGGTCAAATAGGCCTTACACAGCCCGGAGGTGTGTTTTGGGTCATTGTCCTGTTGAAAAACAAATGATAGTCCCACAAAGCGCAAACCAGGTGGGATGGCGTATTGCTGCAGAATGCTGACACGGCGGTTGGAACCAAAAATCTCCAATTTGGACTCATCAGACCAAAGGACAGATTTCCTTCAGTCTAATATCCCTTGCTTGTTTCTTGGCCCAAGTAAGTCTCTTCGTCTTATTGGTGTTCTTTAGTAGTGGTTTCTTTGCTGCAATTCAACCATGAAGGCCTGCTTTAATTTAGGCCGATTTCATAACAATCGGTAATCGGCATTTTTGGACGCCAATTATGGCCGATTACATTGCATTCCACGAGGAAACTGCGTGTCAGGCTGACCACCTGTTACTTGAGTGCTTCAAGGAGCCAGGTAAGTTGCTAGCTGGCATTAAACTTATCTTGTAAGAAAACAATCAATCTTCACTTAATCACTAGGTAACTGCACATGGTTGATGATATTACTAGGTTAACTAGCTTGTCCTGCGTTGCATATAATCAATGCGGTGCCTATTAAGTTATCATCGAATCACAGCCTACTTCAACTTCACCAAACGGGTGACTATTTAACAAAAGAACACTCGCGAAAAAAGCACAATCGTTGCACGAATGTACCTAACCATAAACATCAGTGCCTTTCTTAAAATCAATACACAGAAGTATATATTTTTAAACCTGCATATTTAGTTAAAAGAAATTCATGTTAACAGGCAGTATTACCTAGGGAAATTGTCATTCATTGCACGCAGTCAGGGTATATGCAACAGTTTGGACCGCCTGGCTTGTTGCGAACTAATTTGCCAGAATGTTACATAATTATGACATAACATTGAAGGTTGCGCAATGTAACATCAATATTTTTAAGACTTAGGGGTTGCCACCCGTTCGATAAAATACGGAACGGTTCCGTATTTCACTGAAAGAATAAAGGTTTAGTTTTTTCGAACTTATAGTTTCCGGATTTGACCATGTTAATGACCAAAGGCTCGTATTTCTGTGTTTATTATATTATAATTAAGCCTGTGATTTGATATTTGATTGAGCAGTCTGACTGAGCGGTGGTAGGCAGCAGCAGGCTCGTAAGCATTCACTCAAACTTTCCTGCGTTTGCCAGCAGCTCTTAGCAATGCTTGAAACATAGGCTTGAAGTCAAACAGTGCTATCAACTCCTGAGGTTAGGCTGGCAATACTAAAGTGCCTATTAGAACATTCAATAGTCAAAGGTGTATGAAATACAAATGTTATAGAGAGAAATAGTTGACGCGTCATAATTCCTATAGTAACTACAACCTAAAACTTCTTAACTGGGAATATTGAACCACCAGCTTTCATATGTTCTAAGCAAGGAACTTAAACGGTAGATTTTTTACATGGCACATATTGCACTTTTACTTTCTTCTCCAACACTGTTTTTGTATTATTTAAACCAAATTGAGCTTGTTTCATTATTTGAGACTAAATAGATTTTATTTATGTATTCTATTAAGTTAAAATAAGTGTTCATTGTTCATTCAGTATTGTTGTAATTGTCATATGTTGTATTGTCAATAATGACAATTACAACAATACTGAATGAACAATGAACATATATATAGAAATCGGTCGATTTTCGGTATCGGCTTTATTTGGTCCTCCAATAATCGGTATCGGCATTGAAAAATCATAATCGGTCGACCTCTAGTCTCTTACGTCAACTCTGCAGCCCAAAGAAACTCTTCAATCTGAGGTGCAGTTAACGCTAATGAACTTATCTTCTGCAGCAGAGCTAAATCTGGGTCTTCCTTTCCTGTGGCGGTCCTCATGAGAGCCAGTTTCGTCATAGTGCTTGATGGTTTTTGCAACTGCACATGTAGAAACTTTCAAAGTTCTTGAAATGTTCTACATTGACTGACCTTCATGTCGTTCCTCTTTGCTTATTTGAACTGTTCTTGCCATAATATGGACTTGGTCTTTTACCAAATAGGGATATCTTCTGTATACCACCCCTACCTTGTCACAACACAACTGATTGGCTCAAATGCATTAAGAAGGAAAGAAATTCCACAGATTAACTTTTAACAAGGCACACCTGTTAATTGAGATGCGTTCCAGGTGACATCCTCATGAAGCTGGTTAAGAGAATGCCAAATTGTGTGCAAAGTTGTCAAGGTGGCTACTTTGAAGAATCTGAAATATATAAAATATATTTGGATTTGTTTAACACTTTTTTGGGGTACTACATGATATGTGTTATTTCATAGTTTGAATGTCTTCTCTATTATTCTACAACGTAGAGCATAGTAAAATTGAAGAGAAACCCTTGAATAAGTAGGTGTCAACTTTTGACTGGTACTGTATATAATAAAATTTTCTTGGGAATTTTATCCCCGATTTCGTGATATCCAATTGGTAGTTATGATTTTGTCTCATCGCTGCATCTCCCCAATGGGCTCTGGTGAGGCAAAGGTCAAGTCATGCGTCCTCCGAAAGATGTCCCGCCAAGCCGCGCTGCTTCTTAACACACTGCTCGCTTAACCCGGAAGCCAGCCGCACCAATGTGTTGGAGGGGACAACGTTCAACTGATGACCGAAGTCGCCTGGCCCGCCACAAGGAGTCGCTATAACGTGATGAGCCACAGAAATCTCCCCGGCCAAACCCTCTGTTAACCCGAACGACGCTGGGCCAATTGAGCACGGTCCTATGGGGCTCCCGGTCATGGCCGGCTGTTTCATAGCCTGGGATTGAACCCCAGGCTGTAGTGGTGCCTTAGCACTCCAATGCAGTGCCTTAGACAGCTGCGCCACTCGAGAGCCCTGAAATGCTGATTTCTAAAATCTAATGTGACCCCTGCTTCTACCATAGGCAAATATGTATAGAAAGCTTTTTTCATATCAAAAGGGGTGAGGTCAAAAAGTGGTTGAAATCAAATGGAAGGACCCTGCGGACAAGCAACTTTGGTTCTCTGGGGCCATTGTCCTGTTTTTTGCTCTCTTTCAAATCAGTGTCCTGAAATGACCTGAAAATGTAGGCCCTTTTGTATTTCAATAAAGTAAATGATTGTAATCCTTTAATACCTGCAGTTGGTTATATTACCAAATGCACCTTTAACAGAGTTGATGGCTGTTTTGGTCTACGCAACAGTTCTTGTAAATAATCAATCTTTTGAAGGCACAAATGTTTGTTTACATTTTGATCATTCTTAAGTTGGAAAATGAAGGTCTCCAGAGTTTTGTCTAGCGATAAGTGGTCATGTATGCCAACACTGGGAGCTGAACATAATTTGAAAATATGCTTGGTAAATTCTCTGGGGATGAGGCGCTATCAAGCTCCCGGCCTATTTATCTTAATCCATGTTTCTGTTTTTCCCCAGTCTTCGAGATCGTGACATCAACGGGCAGACAACGAAGTGGAACACCTGTTCATCCTTCAACTCCCCAGCTGGATGCTGACAGCTTCACATCTTTAGTGAAAAATAAAGACTACAACTATAGAAGGAATCTAAAAACACTACGTAGACTGCATACTATTTATACTTTGTGTTCTATACATTGTATTCCAAATTAGGAAAATAATTTATTATTTAAACGGACCTTTACCTGCTCTTCTTGGTTGTAACGTGCAAGCAGTAGGCATTAATCTGTATAAGAGGGGTTCAGGGATAGACATTGGTAGCAGCGAGTCATTCTAGAGTTGTTCATGAAGCATTACTTCCAGTAGCTGTGGCTATTGAGCATTGATTATTATTGGTGCGATATTGTTGTGCTTCAACAGTAGGGCGAGTGACCCAGGAACAACCTCCCATCAGTGAGTGGGAGATGTTCCAGTTCAGTAAGTACCCCTTGGACATTCTAGATATGCTAAGTGGACACCAAGCCCACCAGTTTAAAGGCCTTGGATTGGAAAGACAGTTCCAGCACCAACAGCAAGTCCAACTTCAGCACCAGCAACAGCTTCAGCAGCAGCACCAACAGCAGGGGGAGTCCTCAGGGGCTCTTCTATCTGGGCTCGGTCTGGGGTCTCTTCAGGGGTCTAGAAGTAATGCTTTTGCTGATTCTTCATCTATATTTGCCAAAATGAGTGCCCCACCTCCACCAATATCACACCAGAGCCAGTCCTCATCCTCACACAGTTCACGGAAATCCAGCAAGATGAGCAGTAGTGTTAGTGGGAGCTCTGCTGCAGGATACCCACAATTCTTACGTCCGTTTCACCCTGCAGAAGCAGCACTAGCCCAGGAGCAGCTGCACTCTGGAATGGGACGTTTTGACTTTGGGGGTAGTAGCAGTGGAGGATCTGGTGTTATTGGAGGAGTGGTTACATCTGCTCCCCCACCGCCACCCTTACACCCTGGCCTCTCTGTTCCCCAAGCCTCACCTGGACCATCCTCCTCCTCGCCCTCCCCATCAGCCTCATCGTCCGCCTCTAACAACCCTGGCAGTGCAGTTTCCTCCCTAGGGCAACCACTCGTTGGGCAGCCTGATCCACGTAGCTTACATCAGCAGTTCAGTTGCATGCTTGCCGCCAATCAGTACTTTCTTTCTGGTGTCCCGACCAACAGCAGTCTGGAGCAGTTTCTGGTTCAACAAGGGGGTCATAATCATCTTGGCTTGGGTTTGGGCCAAGGAGCTAGTGACTCGAGCTCAGCCCTTGCCCCACCTCCAGCTCTTCACTCCTCTCACAGTCATAGTCACTCCACTCCCCAGCCTCAACAGCAGCAGCAACCATTGGCACCCCATGCTTTATCTCACTCTCACAGCCATACCCACCCACACCATCCTCTTCACCCAACACCTCAGCCGTCGTCTCTGGGTGGCTTTGATTTCCAAGGTATTCCAGTTCTCTCCTCCAATCAGCTGGCTTCGTTGATGCAACAAGAGGCTAGTGGTATGCCCCTCCCTCTACCACTCCATTTATCACTTTCAAAAGATGAAGGGAAAGGAGACAGTGGATCTGGTGGAAGTGGTGGTAGCAGGAGAAAGAAGGCTATGGCTGGCTACCTTCCCCAGAGAAAAGCAGATGGCACCAGTCACAGCAGTAGCAGTGGTAGTAACTGCCACAGCAGCTCCACTGAACACAGTCAAAATTCAACCATTCAACCGGGCCTTGTAGGAGGAGCCATAACCAGCCTTGGTGGTAACCATTCATCAGTCCTCTCTTCAACACAACAGTCCTCCTCAACGGTCTCCTCTTCCTCCTCAGCCCCTTCCTCATCCACAGCCTCTGTGCTGGTAGCTAATGATTCACAGCTACCTAAACCTGAAAATCTAAATCCCATGGCCTCCATGCCTTGTCAACCTGACCCTGAAGCCATCTACCACTGTGGTGAATGTGGGAAGACTTTCAGTCATCTTACAAGCCTTCGCAGGCATCTCCGTAGTCATGGTTTGACTTCTGAAGATGCCAAGCCAGACACTTCAAGCGAAGACAAAACATTCTGTTGCACCGAATGTGGAAAAGGATTCAAGAAAAGGGGGCACCTCCTCCAGCATGGTGTTATCCATTCAGGGGCTCGTCCATTTGCATGTGGTGTCTGTCAGCGGTCTTTCAACCGCCGTGAGTCCCTCACCAGGCATGAGAAGATCCATGATGATAAGCCTTTCCGATGCCCTGCTTGTGGTCGCTGCTTCCGAGAGAGCACCTCTTTGCTAAACCATGCTGCGTCTGGCACCTGTGGAAAGCCTGGAAGGAATTCCCGGCCCAGACCAAGTGGTAGTGGTGAAAATCAAAGCTCATCAAGTGCGAGTAGCAGCAAAACTGTAATGGATGCTGGAGGCAGTGGTACAGGTGATTACCAACGAGATGGCGCGAGCAAATTTGGCACGGATTATTCAAGGAACCGGCCATCATACCAGCCATCCTACAGTGTCGATGACTACCGACGACAGCAGGCTAACCCATCTTGTTATTCTGGAGAGAGCTCCCATGGCAGTGGGATGTCAAGCCAGACACTCAGAAAGGCACCACTGGCTCCTACCTTACACCCACACCCTCAAAGTCAACAGCAACACCATCTCCATCAACAGCAACCGCATCTTCCTCTTTCATCTCTATTGGATGACTCTGAGGATGAGGTCACTAGCAGTGCCATGTCTGCCATTGCCGCAGCTGCCGCTGCATCCTGCGAGATAAGTACTGGCGAGAGTCGAGGAGAGGAGCGAAGAGACATCATTGGAGGTTTGCTTGGAGGACTTGGCTTTGGGAATATGGGAGTCTCACCAGGTGGTCCATCATCTACATCAGAAATCGACAAGACCTACAGATCAGGAAGTGGCTCTACCATCCCTTTAACCCATCCAAGCCAGCAGATGATGAATGCTAAACCGAAAAAGCCCCGCAAGCCTCGGCAGAAGAGAGAGCCAGGACCTGATGGAATCATAGTTCGACAAAGAAGAAGTCGTGGAGAGGGAGAACGGCCATATTCATGCGGAGTTTGTGGTAAAGGGTTCAGGAGACGTGAGACCCTACGTCGGCATGACCGTGTTCACACAGGTGAAAAGCCACACCGGTGTGATGTTTGTGGGAAAGAGTTCCGGGAGTACTTCCATCTTACTAAACATTCCACTGTGCATTCTGGGCAGAAGAACTACAAATGTGACCTATGTGGTAAAGAGTTTGCTTACGCTCAAAGCTTGGTGAGACATGGAAAATTACACACAAAAGTGGAATTGGATGGTACACCAGGAGGAAAAATTGCTAAAGGCCATGGAGGGGTCAATAATCTAGATGGAAATCAAGCAAACTCTCAATCTTATTATCCGTACCCTCAAGATAAGTCTCAGGGGTCCAGCTCATCCACTCAGCCCACTCAGAAGCTCTTTACATGCACAACATGCTGGAAATCCTTCCGCCATCAGTTCCACCTGTCAGCCCATCAACAAACTGTCCATGGTGGTGGAATAAGGGGTGAAAAGAATTTCTGCTGTGAGGTATGCGGGAAGGCCTTTGCTTATTCTAACAGCTTGTCCAGGCACAGGCAATCGCAGCATGGATTGGGCCGCACCGGGTCAGCAAACCCACCAGCTAGTGGAACCCAACATCCTTCCCAAGCAGATCAGTACATCCCTCTTTTTGAATCGGGCCACCCCTTAACTTATCCGTCAGGCTCCTACATGCCAAACCAATCCTCCCAAGGTCAACACCGCCCTTTTCAGTTCCAGTCCCAAGAAGGATGGGTTGGTGGCAAGAGAAAAAGAGAGAAAAAAAGGAGGGTTGAATATCAAAGTATAATGAGAGGGGGGCAACTAGTAGGGGTTGCCTTGAATAAGGCCACGAGCAGGAGACTCAAAGTGATGAAGCGGAAAAAGGGAATAATGCATGAAAAGCTTAAGCAAAAGAAACTGCTCGCCCAGCTCCTGAGGATGAGAGGAGGGTATAGAGTTAGACAATGGTGCGGAGGTGTGGTTAAAGTCAGTGGGCTGTCATCTATGGAAGTTCCCATAAAACGTTTTCCATGCCAGTACTGCCCCAGCACCACATTCGCCAGTCAGGCCAAACTTTTGCTCCATCGTTCTGTGAGGCATCCTCCAAGAAATAACGGCCACCAAGCCCGTCTGAAGTGCTCGGTCTGCGGAAAGCGTTCTCGGACGTTACGGAAAGCCCTCATTCATCGTGGACTTCACCTTTCCCAAGGGCGGTTCTCATGTCCCAAATGCCGCTCCCGCTTCTGGAATGGATCTCTCCTGGAGAGGCACAGCGTCGCATGCCAGGGTCAATCTCTGTTAGGTAGTGGAAGCTGGGCCTTGAAAGTGAACTTGCCCCCAAGAGAGGTTGTTGAGAAGACGGCGGAAAAAGAGGGCCAGGAGGGCCAGCCTGGGAGAACAACAGTGGTGACTGAATACAGCCACTAATTATTTTCTAGTGTAGGATTTTTTTAAACTAAAAAGCAAGCAAGAACTAGCAAGTTTTAAAGATGTGGGCAACAGGCTTACATCCCATACAATCCTTAATATAGCAGAGATGTTTGTAAGAAGACTTTTAAAGGCTCACATCAAAAGCACCATCCACCGGTCTTTGCTTCCCCAAAGGGGAGAGAGTATTCTGGATCTGAGTGTTTGAGTAGCACCTCTTCTAAAATGCTTTCAACCACAGTATCGTTTTTGTTAGCTGTGTTTGCGCTGGGATTATGAATGCATACTAGTAAGAGTCGAGTACCAAAAGTACTGATGTTTTATGTTTTCTGTCATTATTCACAGTTAAACAGTATAGTCTTTGTCTCGTTCTGTACTATGTGTTTCTTTCTTTGTTCCCTGTAGAGATTATTTTTCATACAGATGTTTGGCCTGAAGCTAAAAAATTGGCCGGTAAAACAGGCCAGTCATTCTAAGAAGCAATTTATCCGAAAAAGGAAGTCAATTAAGTCACTCCTGTTATGAAACTTGACTTACCAAATCACTTAGTGTAACTGGAGGTATCTTTTCAAACATTCGGTTAAATTTTGCAAAACTGACTAGCTGAATAGGTTGAAAGGGATCAGAATGGAATGAGAGAGCATTTTTCTGTAAACTATTCCATCATATATATATATATATATGTGGGAAAACATTAATGGGACTTAGGTGTCAGGAATGGAAAGGGTCAATGGGAACAACCGGAGAATACTGTACAATTCGTATTATATTTTATTATATATTGTTTATTTGCCTTTTTTTTTTTTATATATATACTCCCAAGTATCATTTATTTTGTCATTGTTGCTATTCTATGGGTGGGTGGGAATGGGTTTGGGGACTGTCTTTGTAAAACAATGGGATGATGACGAGTATATATATCGATGTGATTTTTCTCTCCCCCTTTTACCAACCCTTTGCCACAGTTAAGCCCTATCCCGTAACACGCATACACATTGTTCATTACCTAGGTCCTGTCCCCCAGTGTTTTCCTTTCAGTAAACTAAAACATTAAATATTATTACTAAATAACTATCCTTTTCTTTGCCTAAAGTGAATTGTTGAAACCCTCAAATCTAATAAAAAATAAAAAATCTCATGCCTTTCCTTTTTATTTAAATCAGTGGTATTTGAAGTCGCCCCCTAGTGGGGACGCGAGGGAAATGCAATGGGGGTCTAATTTGTATACAGGTAGACCAGAAACCCACATCCCTGATTGGAAGATTAGCAGCAACCCTGAGAAGCACCTGCTGCTCATCGGTTGTTCCCTTCAAATGCTGTTTTGAATTCAAATAACATTTTACCTACACAATGAAGAAGGCTGGAAATCCTAAATGTCTCTACGCGCTATCCCTGATGTAGTAAAAATAATTTCAAATTGAAAAATTAAGTAAGCTTTAATGCAAAATGTTTAAGTGGACTGATTACACTATTTGTTTGAGTGGGTGGGGTTGGTAGAAATTCTGGCCCAAAAAATGGGCTCTGCGCTGATAAAGTTTGAATACCACTGATTTAAATTGAGAGAAATTTTTGCCAAAGCACAAATGACCACTCCTAAACAGTTCGCTGATTATTTACTTTCATATACAGTGCTTTCGTAAAGTATTCAGACCCCTTGACTTTTTCCATATTTTGTTACATTTCAGCCTTATTCTAAAAAATATTTTTTTCACCCTCATCAATCTACACAAAATATCCCATAATGACAAAGTGAAAACAGGTTTTTAGTAATGTTGGCAAATGTCTATAAAAAAAACCCCACCTTATTTACATAAGTATTCAGACCTTTTGCTATGAGACTTGGAAATTGAGCTCCGGTGCATCCTGTTTCCATCGATCATCCTTGATGTTTATACACCTTGATTGGAGTCCGCCTTTGGTGAATTGAATTGATTGGACATGATTTGGAATGGCACACACCTTTCTATATAAGGTCCTATAGTTGACTATGCATGTCAGAGCAATAACCAAGCTATGAGGACAAAGGAATTGTCCGTAGAGCTCAAAGACAGGATTGTGTCGAGGCACAGATCTGGGGAAAGGTACCAAAAGATGTATGCCCCATTGAAGGTCCCCAAGAATACAGTTTCCTCCATTCTTAAATGGAAGAAGTTTGGAACTACCAAGACTTCCTAGAGCTGGCCGCCCGGCCAAACTGAGCAATCGGGAGAAGGGCCTTGGTCAGGGAGGTTACCAAGAACCCGATGGTCCCTCTGACAGAGTTCCTGTGCGGAGATGAGAGAACCTTCCAGAAGGACAACCATCTCTGCAGCACTCCACCAATCAGGCCTTTATGGTAAAGTGGCCAGACAGAAGCCATTCCTCAGTAAAAGGCACATGACAGCCTGCTTGGAGTTTTCCAAAAGGCACCTAGAGGACTCGGACTATGAGAAACAAAATTCTCTGGTCTGATGAAACCAAGATTCAACTCTTTGGCCTGAATGCCAAGTGTCACGTCTGGAGGAAACTTGGCACCATCCCTACGGTGAAGCATGGTGGTGGCAGCATCATGCTGTGGGGATGTTTTCAACGGCAGTGATTGGGAGACTAGGCAGGATTGAGGGGAAATGAACGGAGCAAAGTACAGAGAGCTCCTTGTTGAAAACCTCCTTCAGAGCGCTCAAGACCTCAGACTTGGGCGAAGGTTTACCTTCCAACAGGACAACAACCCTAAGCACACAGCCAAGTCGCTTAATGTCCTTGAGTGGCCCAGCCAGAGCTCGGATTTGAACATTATCGAACATCTCTGGAGAGACCTGAAAATGGCTGTGCAGCGATGCTCCCCATCCAACCCGACAGACCTTGAAAGGATCTGCAGAGAAGAATGGGAGAAACTCCCCAAATACATGAGTGCCAAGCTTGTAGCGTCATACCCAAGAAGACTCTAGGCTGTAATTGCTGCCATAGGTGCTTCAACAAAGTTATGAATAATTATGTTAATGTGATATTTATGTTTTATTTTTTAATCGAGTTGCAGAAATGTCTAAACCTGTTTTTGCTTTGTCTATATGGGGTATTTAGGGTCACTTAGAAATGTCCTTGTTTTTGAAAGAAAAGCAACAAAAAAAAGTTCATTCAAATAACATAAAATTGATCCGAAATACAGTGTAGACATTGTTAATATTGTAAATGACTATTGTAGCTGGAAACAGCATATTTTTTATGGAATGTCTACATAGGCGTAGAGAGTCCCATTATCAGCAACCATCACTCCTGTGTTCAAATGGCACGTTGTGTTAGCTATTCCAAGTTTATCATTTTAAAAGGCTAATTGATAATTAGAAAACCCTTTTGCAATTATGTTAGCATAGCTGAAAACTGTTTTGATTAAAGAAGCAATAAAACTGGCCTTTAGACTAGTTGAGTATCTGGAGCATCAGCTTTTGTGGGTTCGGTTACAGGCTCAAGATGGCCAGAAACAAATAACTTTCTTCTGAAACTCGTCAGTTATTACTCGTCAGAAAAGCTCAAACTTCATTAAATAGTACCCTCAATACACCAGTCTCAACGTCAACAGTGAAGAGGCGACTCCGGGATGTTGGCCTTCTAGGCAGAGTTCCTCTGTCCAGTGTCTGTTCTTTTGCCCATCTTCACAATTTATTTTTATTGGCCAGTCTGAGATATGGCTTTTTCTTTGCAACTCTGCCTAGAAGACCAGCATTCCGGAGTCGCCTTTTCACTGTTGACGTTGAGACTGGTGTTTTGCGGGTACTATTTAATGAAGTTTGCGCTTTTCTGTGAAGGGAGTAGTACACAGCGTTGTATGAGATCTTCAGTTTCTTGGCAATTTCTTGCATGGAATAATAGCCTTCATTTCTCAGAACAAGAATAGACTGACGAGTTTCAGAAGAAAGTTCTTTGTTTCTGGCCAATTTGAGCCTGTAATCGAACCCACAAATGCTGATGCTCCAGATACTCAACTAGTCTGAAGAAGGACAGTTTTATTGCTTCTTTAATCAGAACAACAGTTTCATCTGTGCTAACATAATTGCAAAAGGGTTTTCTAATGATCAATTAAATTTTTAAAATTATAAACTTGGATTAGCTAACACAACGTGCCATTGGAACACAGGAGTGATGATTGATGATAATGGGCCTATGTATGCCTATGTAGATATTCCATAAAAAATCAGCCGTTTCCAGCTGTAATAGTCATTTACAACATTAACAATGTCTACACTGTATTTCTGATCAATTTGATGTTTTTTTAATGGACAATAAATGAGCTTTTCTTTCAAAAACAAGGACATTTCTAAGTGACCCCAAACGTTTGAACGGTAGTGTATATATTCCATTTTAGAATAAGGCTGTAATGTAACAAAATGTGGAAAAGTCAAGGGGTCTGAATACTTTCCGAATGCGCTGTATGTTGATCAGTTAACAGGTTCAAAAGAATGGCAGAAACGCCAGGTCCTCCACACTTGGTGCCCCAGTGCGCTGTCCTTACACTGCAGAGATGTTTATTGCTCACTTGTTGGCACATTCCATGCTCCATTTAGAAACAGAGGGTAAAAATCCCTGAGGATGAGTATGGCTGTTTGTCAGACTCACAACCGGCTGTTCTGAAAGTTTCCCTAACTGGAAGATTGCTTATGTGTGTATTTGCTAGAATTCTCCTTTTAGAAAGTTCTTTATTTTTTGATATACTGTATTTTGTCACCAGTTTGCAGGGCATGCATTAAACACACGTTAGTTTCTCATAGGGTAAATGGTGTGAATCTGCAGTCAAAACTGCAGATTAGATAGATACACATTAAACGCACAGTAACATTTGATTACTGTTGGGACAACAGCCATGCATCTGTGGTTAGAAAATTACTTGTGTAATACTATTCAGTGTCCTCTAGATGGCCATATGAGGCCCTTTTATGAACGCTTACAGAAGAAGCATGACCAGGGAAACGGAGGGGAATATTTTGTGTATGAGAAACATTGCAATTTACATAAAGAAATTACATGCACATTGAAAGTATCCATCCAATAACGATTCACACCATATACACAAGTCAAGGAGTGATTAATCTGTGTGAATATTTTGTCCATGTATTTTGAATGTGTTTTCGGTTTATGATATGTTTGCTCTTGAAAACCGCAGTATCACCTCCATCTAGTGGTTTGTAGGTCTAATGCATATTTTAAAATTGAAGTTTTAATAAATTGTGACAGGTTATTGTTTAATCAATGACACAATATAAAATCAAATGCATTAGGCAATTTTAACCACTCAAATTTGGGATTATCAAGGCAGACAATCCATGTTGTTCATTTAATTAAAATCCCAACATATCCCCTACTTTATTGAAAGGCCCCATGTGAATAGTAATATAAATAATACAGGGCATTAATGTCTGTCTTTAAAAAAATGATTTGTTAGAGTTGTGATGTGGATTTGATGATATGGTCTACTTTTCATAAACACAGTTCCTTAGAAGCTGTTTTTAAATTATGTAAAATAGCACATCACACTGTTGTACTTCAGAAGTGTGACAGATAAAATGGGAAATTATTACTATCAAGACAAAATTCTATTTAACTTTCAAAGCAAGTATTAATATTATTATATTAAGTATTATATATTATTATCATTATTAGGCTATAATGTTTTAGTAGGGTCAAGTTGTAATAGCCTATTGTCATTATTGGAATACTATAATAAGGAAATGATCAAGCAAAACTTTTACACTGTGCGGTGGTCACCAATTACTTTAAAGCAAATTCCGTATGATCTCTGGATCTTGCTAAATTAAACACTAATCCGTTCAATCTCACTGGGCTCACTTGCCTGTTTTACTTCGCCTCTGTCTCACGCGGCCGTACCATGGGGAAATCTTTGGGCGGAGCCAATGACCTAGTTTTGTCCAATAACGTTCTGCGAAGGGCAGAGACTAACCTAATTTGAACCAATCGCTGGTAGGCAGCATCCGCGCGTGCCAGGGCCATGTGCTCCCTTCGAGTGCAGGAATCGGTTTTAAGGTAGTTGGGAGATAGATATTTTTTGTCGGCCAAACACAGACTTTCACATTTTTGGCGGATTAAATGCAAAAAATATTGATAATGATGATTTTAATGATTTGTTGAATTTGGGATCCGGATCCTTGAAATTACAGAGATAGTCCACAGCCCAAGTAGTCTACAAGGAATTTAATAGTAACATTTTTGTCAGAGGGTACTGGACATTGCAAAGTAATTCCATTATTGTGTAGGTTTAGGATTTGTTACAGGTGTGGAGTTTGTGTGTAACCTACAGGACCCGTGATCTTAATCAGATATGTACATTGGTCCATTCATCTCGTGGTTACTAGTTTAGCTTTATGACTGACATTAAGGTCAACCACGTGTTCCATCCATTGGTTACATTAAAAGTTATGCAGAGGGCGAATTGTTCAATTCGGCGTGGTTTGGTTACAGTAATCGACAACTCACCCTGACTGGTTTGTTTAGGAAGGGGTGGTGCTCATTAATGTTGTTTTGGGCGTTTTAGTTGTAGATCATGAATATTGATCAGCCTCTCCCCAAGCGCCAATCCCCTGTCAGCGGTGATGTCACGAGAGCGGCCCGTGTTCATTCCAGCTGACTCTTGCCGCGCTCGGTTGCTTCCTTGCTCGTAGCCTACAGAAAGGCAGGGAAAGAATGTAAACGACAAAAATAACGAGAGAGAAAGACGGAGGGAGCGAGATCGACTAAGTAGGGAGAGGAAAAACAAGAGACCTCAACACCTATCCTACTCATGTTGGATATTATTTGACGAATACTTTTTTTTTCTCCTATCACCCCCCGCCCACACTTATTTTCTCTATTATTGGATTTCCAGGTATCGCTCCATAATCCATTTTACTCCATGGACAACCCTCAGGTTTGTTTGTTTTATTTTTGTCCAGGTCAAGAAGAAAATCAACTCGGTTTGATGCCTATTCTGAATTAAACGGACATCATCAAGCAAGGCGTTTTGGCGAAATCTGAGCGCTGACGTGCAACTTTGTTTATCTCATAGATAGAGGCTGGGATAAGTGATTAACTCTTAAAGGGCACATTGCATCTGTTAAGGTTATTGAATAAAACACATTTTACCATGAACATATTTTTGAAGACATCATTTTCACTTTTGATTTTCTCATGGAAAGTTGGAAGAGCAATAGCAATAGTTTATTGTTGATATCAAATTATATTTGTCATGTCGAATTTTACTATTATTCTCTAGCACTTAATGCATATTTAGATAGGCTAACATTCGGTGTTCGAATGAGGTAAATAACAGTCGGTCTAGCAGTGTCCAGCTGCCCACCTGTCCACCTTTTTAATCTTCACGTCACTGTGTTGTGAACCCGCTGACAGCCAGTCAATCGTTTTGTGGATTAATCGGATAAATTCCGCGCTCATTCCACCGTGGGAATCAACGACCATCACAATCATGTCTAGACCGCTCACACAGCTCCTACCGCCTGACCTCCCGGCTGGAGCGAGCCCACAGTTCGGCACGGGTAACCTTGCGGGCAGTGTCCCGACCGGCGGACACTTGAACTCCATGGCCAGCCTCAAGACTCTCCTACAGCTGCCCATCAAGGTTGACCAGCGAGCGAAAGACTGCTGTGTAATGAAAGGTGAGGTTTGTGTGTGTGGTGAGGGCAGGAAGGAAGGGGACAGTATATGCATAACACATATTAAAATAAGTGGCCTGCAAACTTTATTTTCATTTCGTTGGCTTGGTTTCATGTTTATAAATATAAAGCATTCTTCCATTAACTTGTATCATGCATTACTTATTATGGCAATAGGTTCATATTTTTGTTGCCAGAACAAGACACACAGCATAGAACATGAGTGTGTTTATCCTTCATTAAGGACATATCTCGTGATATTGATGTACACTGAGTGTACAAAACATTAGGAACATATTTTAATTTCACCCCCTTTTGTGATCAGAACAGTCTCAATTCCTTGGGGGCATGGACTCTACAAGGTGTCGAAAGCGTTCTATAAGGATGCTGGCCTATGTTGACTCCAATGCTTCCTATAGTTGGCTTGATGTCCTTTGGGTGGTTGACCATTCTGGATACACACAGGAAACTTTTGAAATGGAAAAACCCAACAGCGTTGCATTTCTTGACACGCTCAAACCGGTGCACCTGGCACCTACTACCATACCCCATTCAAAGGTCTTTAATCTTTTGTCTTGCCCATTCACTCTCTGAATGGCACACATACACAATCAATGTCTCAAGGCTTAAAAATCCTTTAACCTGGCCCTTCCCCTTCATCTATTGTGTGGGACGGCAGGTAGCCTAGTGGTTAGAGCGTTGGGCCAAAAGGTTGCTAGATCGAATCCCAGAGCTGACAAGGTAAAAATCTGTCGTTCTGCCCCTGAACAAGGAAGTTAACCCACTGGTCCTAGGCTGTCATTGTAAATAAGAATTTGTTCTTAACTGACTTGCCTAGTTTAAATAATAAATCAAATCTATACTGATTGAAGTGGATTTAACAAGTGTACAAGAATCCAAGCTTTACCCAGGTCAGTCTATGTCATGTAAAGAGCAGGTATTCCAAATGTTTTGTACACTCAGTGTACGTACACGAGCTCTCAATCCAACAATCAAACACAGACTAGATACATTGTAAATGGTCAAATGTTAACTAAGGGTGGGGACAGGGAATGTAAAATCTAATGTAAAAAAATAGATGTACCCAAAATAAGTTATTTATCATGAGGGCCATAAGCAATATCTAGTAATTACTGCTAGAAATATAACAATCTCACCTTTCTGGCAAGTAGTTATAAAATCCTGAGGTGTTCACATTTGAAAATGTGAAAAATCATGTATGATTTATTTCCTATTCAACAAAATTTGGGATAAGGGTTTGAAATTATTAAAATGCATTCTAAATATAGTAACAATCAAATGATTAATGACTTATTTAATCTTTCATAAAGCTGTAAAATAAATATGATCATACTTCGTGACAGTAGAAAATTGGCACCATTTCATATAACTGACGACGGAAAAGACGCCATTCAAACGCCTGCTACAACTTCAACCTTAAGCACAAAATGATTTAGTTGCTCTGTGACCAAGAGAAAGTGGTCTTGTTTATATTGTTCTAAATTATTTTGTATTTTTTCATGTTGAGAGCTCAAAGTCCATCCGAGAACATCACAGTGAGATATATTTTTTTTTCTGCAATCACCTGTTTCATATGCTGTATTCATTGTAAGTGGAGCTGCAAGCTTCACAGCCAGAGGAAATCGATCCTTTGTTTAGATAGGGAGCGACACATTTTCTGGCCTATGCAAATAAGGCGTCAGATTTCACATACTGCATCTCAGATGAGAGCAGCACGTGAAGCGGGACAACCAGAACTTTGAGTCAAATCAAATTTTATTGGTCACATGCGCCAAATACAACCAGTGCAGACTTTACAGTGAAATGCTTCATTTAAAGGACATTCCCAACAGTGGAGAGTTAAAAAGAAAGACAAATATTTGCTAAATAGAAAAGGAAATAGTAACACAATTAAAACAATAACGATGCTATATACAAGGAGTACCAGTACCGAGTCAATGTGCAGTAGTACGAGGTAATTGAAGTAATATAGTATGTACAAGTAGGTAGGAGGAAAAGTGACTAGTCAATCAGGATATATAATAAACAGAGTAGCAGCAGCGTGTGTGTGTGTGTGTGTGGCGTCAATATGCATGTGTGTGTGAGTGTATGTAATGTGTGTGTTGGAGTGTCAGTGCAAAACAACAGAGATAAATAATAGAGGGCTTTAATGTAAATTGTCTGGGTAGCCATTTGATTAACTGTTCAGCAGTCTTGTGGCTTGAGGGTAGAAGCTGTCCAGGAGCCTTTTGATCACAGACTTGGTGCTCCAGTACCAGCTTGCCGTGCTGTAGCAAAGAGAAGAGTCTATGACTTGGGTGGCTGGAGTTTTTGACCATTTCTAGGGCCTTCCTCTGACACTGCCTGCATAGCCGTGGGAAGTAGTTGGGGTGGGGCTGTACTAACCTTTTTTGCCTGTGCTGGCACTGCAGACGGCTATATTGGTCTGTTAATACAGGACTATTAAATGCCCAGCACTACTTTTCAGATTTTTTAAAAACATTTCAAATAGAATTTAGATTTTTTTCGGGGGGGGCTGCAGCACCCTTAGCAACCCCCTACTTCCCGCCGCTATGACCGCCTGGTATAGAGGTCCTGGATGGTAGGGAGTTCGGCCCCAGTGATATACTGAGCCATATGCACTACTCTCTGTAGCGCCGTGTGGTCGGATGCCGAGCAGTTGCCTTACCAGGCGGTGATGCAGGCAGTCAAGATGCCCTCAATGGTGCAGCTGTAGAAGTTTTTGAGGATCTGAGGGCCCATGACAAATCTTTTCAGACTCCTGCCTCCTGAGGGGGAAGAGGCATTGTCGTGCCCTCTTCACAACTATGTTGGTGTGTTTGGACCATGATAGGTTCTTGGTGATGTGGACACCGAGGGACTTGAAGCTCTCGACCCGCTCTACTACAGCCCCGTCGGCAGACTTAATGATGGTGTTGGAGACTTGCGCGGCCACGCAGTCGTGGGTGAACACGCAGGGGGGTCAGCGTAACAGATGTGTTGTTGCCTACCCTCACCACCTGGGGGGCAGCCCGTCAGGAAGTCCAGGATCCAGTTGCAGAGGGAGGGTTCAGTCCCAGGATCCTTAGCTTAGTGATGATCTTGAAGGTCACTATGGTGTTGAACGCTGAGCTGTAGTCAATGAACAGCATTCTTCCTTTTGTTCAGGTGTGATTGAGCAGTGTGAAGTGCAATAGAGATTGTGTCATCTGTGGATCTGTTTGGGGCGGTATGCAAATTGGACTGGGTCCAGGGTTTCTGGGATGATGGTGTTGATGTGAACCATGACCAGTCTTTCAAAGCATTTCATGGCTATGATGTGAGTGTTACGGGGCGGTAGTCATTTAGACAGGTTACCTTGGCGTTCTTAAGCACAGTGGCTACGTTGGTTTGCTTGAAACATGTAGGTATTACAGACTCAGTCAGGGACAGGTTGAAAATGTCAGTGAGGAAACTTGTCAGCTGGTTAGCGCATGTTCTGAGTACGCGTCCTGGTAATCTGTCTGTCCCTTGTGAATGTTAACCTGTTTAAAGGTCTTACTCACATCGGCTATGGAGAGTGTGATCATACAGTTGTCCGGAACAACTGGTGCTCTCACGCATGGTTCAGTGTTGCTTTCCTCGAAACAAGAATAGAAGGCATTTAGCTCGTCTGGTAGGCTCGTGTCACTGGGCAGCTCTCGGCTGGGTTTCCCTTTTGTAATCCATTAAGACACACCCGATGAGCGTCAGAGCCGGTGCTGTAGGATTTGATCTTAGTCCTGTATTGACATTTTGCATGTTTGATGGTTCGTCGGCGGGCATAGCGGGATTTCTTATAAGTGTACGGATTAGTGTCCTGCTCCTTGAAAGCGGCCGCTCTATCCTTTAGCTCAGTGCGGATGTTTCCTGTAACCCATGGCATCTGGTTGGGAAGTGTACGTATGACCACTGTGGGCACAACGTCATTGATACTTATTAATGAAGCCGGTGACTAATGTGGTAAACTCCTCAATGCCATTGGAAGAGTCCCAGAACATATTCCAGTCTGTGCAGGCGAAACAGTTCTGTAGCTAGTCCCCTAAAATGAGGAACTTAACGTTTAGGTTAAAGGGATGTCACAACCTTAGTCAGCTGCTGGCTGTTTGTACACAAACAACAATCACATTGACTAACAGCCTCCCCCTGGTGGCTATAGAGTTGAACAGCAGCCCTCCACCATTTCCATTAATGTCTTTGTGTAAGAGGTGACGCTGACCAAGACTGACAGCTCCTCCAACGGAGTCGGGGCACAAAGGACCTACCAGCATCAAGTTCACCATTAGAGCATGCATAGTTGGGGTGCATCACTAATGTTAAGGGATGGAGAAGGGTTTTATTACATGAGATGGAGTCTTGAGTGTTTTTTGCATCCAACATATTTGCTTGCCTGTGGCTTCGATGCATGATGCATTTCCCTTTGAACAGAAACAGTATATTTCTCTCCCTGGTCGGCTTGCTTGCTTTGTTCGACACCCTCATATACACCCACTCGCTGTGCGTATCTCTCCTCTCCTACCTCTTCTGTCCGCCTCTCCATCCTCTCCATCCTCTAGCACATTTACCAAATCCCCCTCATTCACTCCTCTTGCACTTGTCACATCTCCCTCAATCCCCCTTCACTTCTATCTCTTTCCTCATCCCACTTCTTTTCTTTGCATTGCATATCTCTCTCTGCCTATCCTTTTCTCTCTCCTCTCTTCCATCACTCCTCCTATTTCCACTCTCTTCTCACCCTCTTTATTCTCATCTCCTATATTTCCCCTCCTCCACCAATATCGCTCTGTCATCCATCTCTCCTTCTATTTGAATCTCTTTAGTCTCCTCTTCCCTTTCCTCTTCCTTATCTCCTCATATTCATTCCCTCTTTTTATATTTTCTGTCTCCATCCTCTCCTCCCTAATTACTCCTCTGTTCCATCTCTCCTCTCTCCTGTCTATTTATGATTTTTGAATTGCTTTTCTCTCCTCTCTCGTCTCTCCTCCCTTTCACCCCTCTCACTCTTCATGTCTCCTCCCTTCTCTATCATCTCTCGTGTCTGTCTGGCTTATTTTGCATTCCCTTTTTTTCTCCTCCTCTCTCTTCCCTCTTCTGCATGTCTCTCTCCTCTATCTCACTTCCAAAACGGTGTGTGGGCGTGTGTGTGTGTGCTGACAATAATGTGCTGTGCTGGCCAGTACAGCCCTGGTGTGATCATCACACTATGAATCAGCCCTGTCACCCTTTTCCCTACCCCTTCAACCCTCTATCTAATCTCCTCTGCCTAGCTCTTAGCAGTGTCACACTGATAGCCATCCCCCATTTTGGAGCCCCCTCTCCTTGCTCTTGCCTCCCCTTATTACCCTCGCTAAGCTGCCAACTCAACGGAGTGAGGGCTGAGACACGAGACTATGCCACCTCCACTAATAATGTTAGCGTATCATCACACTCTTTCCTCATTATGTTAGCTTAGCATCTCACTCTTTCCTCAAGTTGTTAGTCTAGCCATCTCTCTCTTTCCTCATTATGTTAGCTTAGCATCTCACTTCCTCTTCATGATGTCAGAGTAGCATTTCAGTTCACCTTCATGATATTAGCATAGCATCTCACACCCTTACTCACATTTGTCAGCCAGCCTGTGTGTGGATGGGAAGACTGCTGGCACTGTTGCTGATGCAGCCATGTAATGGGGGTTGGTTGCCTGCAGAGCTGTTGAAGGCACAAGGCTCCCAGGCAGATTATGTGATGACAAGCAACAGCAGTGATGAACACTGAACAGGCTGGATTTTTGCACTCAGTGACCCTCTCTCTCTCTCCCCTTTTCCTCCAATTTTTCTATTTCATTTATTCTCTCTTTATCTTGCTCTCTCTCCCGTTTTCCTCCAATTTCTCTTTCATTTATTCTCTCCATCTCGCTCGCTCTCTTTCTCCATCTCCTTTCTATCTCTTTCTCCCCATCTCCCACTAACAGATAAAGACAAGCCCCAGGACTCAGACGAGGACTCAATGGGTGGGGGTCCAGGTGGCCGGCCTTCCCAGTCGGCCTTCCTGGGGCCCCATCTGTGGGAGCGCACGCTGCCCTGCAGCGACGGGGGCCTCTTCCAGCTTCAGTACATGGACCTGGAGGAGTTTCTGACTGAGAACGGCATGGCCATGCACAACAAAGGTGGCAACGGCTCCAGCGCCAGCGCCCAGGTGCCCTCGCAGAGTTCCCTGCAGTCGGCCGTGCCCAACCAGAGCTCCCAGTGCCCGCCGTCATCCCCTCCGCCATGTTCTTCTTCATCGTCCTCCATGTCCTCCTCATCTTCCTCCTCCTCGCTGCTGGGCCTGGACAATGTGCCGCTGCCACCAAACGGACTGCCAGGCATGATGGGAGGGCCCGAGTGCCTACATGGTTAGTAGTAGAGCTCTGCTACCTGACCCGAGCCTGATGGGCCCCAACGTTATACATCGGGTTAGGGCATGTTTTTTTCATCAATAACAAAGGTACGAGTAGGGCTCGGGTATCGCTAAATTAATAACTAACGTTTTGAAGCTGAGACATTTGCTCGTGTTCTGCTGCGCAGTACAGCCATATCTGACTAAGATCATAACATGGTGTCAGAAGTCCTTTAACCTCGGCAAATATAAGACAGGAGAAATTATTTTTAAAAGCACTTCCTTGAGTGTAGAGTGTAGCGTGACCAAAAGTAGCTAACTGCTCTCTCATGTCTCTTCGTTCGCAGAGCAAAGCCAGAGATACATTTGAGGAGATGGGGAAACTCCATTGGAATCGTATTGACGGCCATTTTGTACGTTGCCCATGCTACGTCAATGGGCCGTGCGGTGTATTCTGGGCGATTCCGGGACAAGGAGTGAATGAGAGTCAAGTGGGCGCTAGCTCAAAAACGCAACCTTAGCATGACGTCAGTCAACAAGAAGTACAACATTACAAATATTTTCCGAAATGTGAGATACTTACTAGAACTTTGGAATCGTGACATTGCGTACTTTCAAGGAAAATAGGCACGTTTCTTGACTCATACCCTGACTTTGAGAAGGGATTGCGTGACGATTAGTTTAGCAATCGCATGATGCTGCATGACAATGTGAATGCGATTGGCCGAAAACTGCTGGGTGGGGCGTTATACGTTTCCCTATTCATTGGCCAATGGGATTCCTATGTCCTCCTTTCTCTAACGCTTCGAACACACCGACTGCGTCATTGCGTTTCGATACACCAGAAGTACATTCATTTCCAATGGAACGCTGCATTTGCCTTGCAGCATTGCGTTGCAGAGGCATTTGCAGTGCGTTCTGTGTGGTGCATACGTTCGATAAATCGAACGTATGCATCAAATTGTATGAGTGGACTTGACAGAAAGTAGCAAAATATGAATGTAGATTTTTTTTTTGCACACATTCAGTAAAAATTTGGGATTACATAAAAACAGTTTGATTGCATAATTTCTTTACATTTTTTATTTATTTATTTGCCAAGTATATTATTTATTCGATGACATCCTCAAATTAATTGTGACAGCCTATAATATAATTTCCCTCAAATGCAGTTTTGGAGCGAAATGCAATAATAAATAGTCAAGATAGGCAGAGTAGGCTCTTTCAAGCCTAATGGTTTGGCTTTTTCGGAGCCAAACCATTACCTAGCATAACTGTAGTTATTAGATAGCTATCATGGACATGTCACCTACTATACACATAGACACACACGGTTATTTGACCAAATTATCAGGGGTACAGTAGTATCTACCATTTCCATTACTATTTATCTAGCATTCACACTCTTTCAAACATGAACATTTGGTAAAGTTATCAGGGGTAGTAACTAGCATAATTTATTTGACTATTTCTTTCACACACACCTCATTGGCTAGGTTAGCAAGCTAGGTTAGCTAGCTAGCTAGCCACATCTAGCACAAGCTCACTACTAAACTGACCTGGCAATCCTACTATCGTGGACACTTGTCTCCAAGCAGCATTTTTTTGTGTTTATGTCCCTGTAGCTGTCAGCAGTTGTGTCAAAAAGACACAGTTTTGAGGATACTGCGAAAATGATTCTCTCCTCCATGTGTCCAACCGCATGCGACCATTTGCAAAAGGTACCTGCATCAGTATAGTTGCCTAGCTGCGCAAAATGTTATGCAGCAGTGATGCAATGACGCAGTCGGTGTGTTCGAAGCGTAATATGTCTGGCAGAGCAGCCCAAGCAGGGTCGTTGCTATGGATACACAGACTCAAAGCCGCCATGAGCAGAACGCATGCAGAGTGAGCTGCCTGCACGCAGGGAGCGATCGGGTGACAGACAGAGAGGAGCCGCTAATGGCAGAAGCAATCTGGTCTGGGTATGGTAGGGCCTGATCGTCGCAGGTTGGGGCTTAAAATTCATGCCCATGCAGGGCTCTAGTTAGTGTGTGGTAAAAGAGGGGAGGGTGTGGGTGGGTGTAGGTATGTACAGTATGTGTGTTTGTGTGATTGTGTCCATGTGAGTGTTTGTTTCTGTGTGTAGCAGGCGTTGAAACTGAAATTATTTCCCCATCGTTTCATTCTGAACAGAAGCACTTTTTTTTCACGTTTTGTTCTGACCAGTGAAATAAAGTTTTGAGCTGGTTCGGCCCCCCAAAAAGTATTGGTTTATTTTCTGTTCCTTTTTTAACCTGTCAAATCAACCGTTTTTTTTTTTTTTTTACATGTAGCTCATGAATGACTTCACCAATCGCTGAGGACAGAGCAGGCAAGCTAATTGTTCACATGCGTGATGGACAGACAAATGTAGCCTATGGCGCAAGATGCAAATTACATTTTGCGGGTGGGGAGGGAGAGCAGGTTGAGGAGGAGGCTTGAGGTGCCGGGCATCTTATGACATGCGTTATCTGAATTAGGTCCACAGAATTCTGCCTAGGAGGAGCGGATTCTATGGAGGAACTTTGAATGTCCTTTGAGCTAGCTAGCTAACAAGCTTGTGTGTGCAGAGCGGCACCAAAATTAAAAACACGTCTTACCTTTTTGTAGTTAATAAATCCAACGTGAAACATGATAACTAGCCTAGGCCAATAGTATCCTTAACTAGCATTAAAAAGTATTCTCTAGCTAATTAAAAATATCTCTCCCTATCTTCTGAATCAAGTTTGGGGCGGCAGGTAGCCTAGTGGTTAGAGCGTTGGACTTGTAACCGAAAAGGTTGCAAGATCGAATCCCTGAGCTGACAAGGTAAAAATCTGTCGTTCTGCCCCTGAACAAGTTAACCCACTGTTCCTAGGCCGTCATTGAAAATAAGAATTTGTTATTAACTGACTTGCCTAGTTAAATAAAGGTAAAAAATAAAAGTTTGTAACGTCAGCCTATGCTGTCTGCTTGAGTGCTTTGCTTGGTTGCGGTTCCCATTCTTTTAAAATTACGGTTCTGTTCCGGAACAGTATGGATCACTTTCGCTCCAGGTTCCTTTTATATTTATATATATATTTTTTTTTGTATTTGTACTTTTACCCCTTTTTCTCCACAATTTCATGATATCCAATTGGTAGTTAGTCTTCTCCCATTGCTGCAACTCCCCTACGGACTCGGGAGAGGCGAAGGTCGAGAGCCATTCTCTCCGACCAGGGAGAGAAATATACTGTTTCTGTTCAAAACGACCCTGCCAAGCTGCACTGCTTCTTGACACACTGCTTGCTTAACCCGGAAGCCAGCCGTATCAATGTGTCGGAGGAAACACCGTCCAGATGGCGACTGAGGTCAGCCTGCCTGCCACAAGGAGTCGCTAGAGTCCGATGGGACAAGGAAATCCCTGACTGCCTAACCCAGATTGTGCGCCGCCTCATGGGTCTCCTGGCCACAGCCGGCTGTGACACAGCCTGGGATCCAGCCCGGGTCTGTAGTGACGCCTCAAGCACTGCGATGCAGTGCCATAGACATCTGTGAGACACGCGGGAGGCCCAGGTTCCGTTTCTGTGCCTTGAACCGGTTCCAACCCCCGGTGTGTAGGTGAGGGATTATTTTTGACCGTATGTTTGCGTGTTTTGCATTGGTGTGTGTCTGAGCAATGTCACAAGATGACTAAAATTGTCATTGCAGTAGTTGCACCTTCCTCAACATGCCCCATGTCGGCATTGGTCGGTGGGGGAAAACACGGCAGTTTGTGAAGCTCCAAGGTAAAAACAAATATTTAGGAGGGCCAATAGAACTGCTTTATGTTTTATTCCAAAGTACAAACGCCTCGTTGTGCATTGATAAATCCCAAAATCCCCTGTCTAGTGTGAAATTGGTGGCTTGATGCTAGCGGAAGATGATCAGGGGACAAAAACAAGCAGAAGCTATATACAAAGGGTAAAAAGACAGGGTATAGCCTCAAACAACTTGTCCAATAGACGATTCAGGGCCCTTTATTTTGACACTTGGTTTTATCGTAATTAACCTCTTAAACTGACGCCCTCTGGTGGCGTTTTCTAAACGACGCATAATATTGTATACTACCCCCATGAAGTGCATTTTGTTTCCAAAACTACAAACACATGCTTTACAATGTCCATCAGGGTGTACCCTTTCCATGACTAGACCTACATCGCATACTCTTATGACACCGCCAGCAGTAAGATTTGAGTTTGATTTCCAAAAAGACAAGGGCTGTAGCTTTCAAATAACGTGTCACTTTCTATTTTCTGACAAAACGTTCACGCCGGACCAAAAGAGATCTGCTGAATCCCTTCCACACAAACAGACTAACTTTACGAAGAACAAAATATGTAGATTAGTTACAGACCAGGGAATACAATCAGAGTGCTTAGAGAAATGATCAAATTCAGGAATCAATCGTAGAAATATTTAGCACAATAAATCATTTTAATGACCCGTGGAGAGGAAAGGGTTAAGAAGGACTCTGCAATACAGTAAAAACGAGAGAGAGAGTCCATTTGAGTGTTCTCCTTGCATGTTTTAAAACCTCTCTCTCCCTCCCCCTTACTCCCTCTCTCACACGCTTGGGCCATGTGCAGGCGTTGTGTCACGTGCCGATGCAGAGAGCAATGGCGCGAGAGAGAGCAAGAGAAGGGAGGGGTTGGAGGGAGAGAGGCATAAAGAGGGAGTAAAGCAGAGAGAGAGATCTCTGGTGAGTCCTAGCATAATATTGCATAAGACTAGCCTTACATAAAGAAGCCGAGAGATTTACATTGCAGAGATATCCCCACCATGTCGCCATACCATTTTTACACACTGAACAACATTGTGACATAACATTTCAGAATGACATGTTGTTGACATAAGGACTGAGGGAAAGACTGCTATGAAATGAAAGGTGAGGTTTATTGTGTGTGTGTGGTGGGGAGGGCGGGGGGGCGCTGTTTAGACAGCTGTGCTCTCTCTGTTCTTTTCTGAAGGAGGGAGGAAGAACGTGAGGCAGAGTGGTTTGTCCTATGGATACTTACGAAGGAAGGATTTTGTGTATATTTTAAATAGAAGATAGAGGGAGTATGGGGGGTGGGGTAGGGGTTGGAGGGGTATTGTAGGGAACTGTCTTTGTGGTGGCTATGTAGCTAGAGGACTGGGGAGAACATTTTATGTAACACTTCCTAAAGCACATTCCATTTCAGCATTTCCATTTCCTCAAGTGTGTTCTAAAAACAAAGCGCAATCAAACAATCGTTGCCAACAACCCTGCTCAGAATTGTTACCTGGAAAATGTACTTGTATATGCTATTAAGTGTAAAAAAAAAAATATATATATATATTAAAGGTGTATTTTACAACTTGATGATTGTTCCTCACCGTGAAAGTAATCTATGGCCCAGCAGATACTGTAATCAGGTTTCATTAAACAGCCGCTAAAAACTTCGGCTAACTTTAACTACCACAAGCTAACACTCAATGGAAGTGATGGAGGCATGTGAGCGTGTATTTTTTTTAAATCACCTTTTAAGTAGCATCAAACCAAATATGGAGTTGATTTGAATTGATTTCAGATGATTTGGATATTCTTCTTAAACATGCTCACATACCCCCATCACTTCCACTGATTATCTTGTGGGGGCTAAGGTTAGCTGAATGTTGTAATGGCTGTTTTAAAGAAAGACTGTAATCAATGGTACAGTTATCTTGGCCCATAGACTACTTTCAGGGTGAACAACCATCTAACATCAACTACTTCTTTGAAGATCAAGCATATTTTACTGACTGAGGGTAAAATAGAATGACATTGACCAAATGTTAGAGGGGAGATGGCAAGGGCCATAAGATAGCTTAGAGCTGCATGTAGAAGGTTGTTTACCCAGCAACACTGTTCTTGGATCAGTTTCAACCTTTTGCCCAAAATGGTTGTTATTAAGATTGGGCTTTGGTGCCATCTTATCCTGGATCAGCCAGCTGCCAACTCAACCCCAAAACTGACTGAGTGATGTGGCCTCTGCTTCCACCTGGTGGCTGACCAGTAACACTGCAGCCTCCGTGCAGCAGCCTGTTTATAAACACGTCATGTGTGATGATGCCTTTATACACAGAAATAACTCATCCTCTATACCTTATTATCGGCATGCTTGAGGCTTTGATCTTTCACCCTGGCCATGGTGAGAAGTATGTGATCAACCACAAGTTTGTTTTTGTTGTCCTCTCTCCATATAGGTGGCCAAGTTGGGCCTCCTGACCTCTCGCCCTCCTCCACCACCACCTCTCCCTGTCCCCCCGGGCCGCCAGGGGGCCCGCCGGTCACCAGTGGCACTGCTGACGTCATGGTGAACTTTGACCCGGACCCGGCGGACGTGGCGCTGTCCAGCGTGCCGGGCCAGGAGGCCTTCGACCCCCGAAGGCACCGCTTCTCGGACGAGGAGCTCAAGCCACAGCCCATGATCAAGAAGGCCCGCAAGATGCTGGTGCCAGACGAGCAGAAGGTGCTACATTTCTTACAATTCTTGTCTTTAAATGTAGTTTGCACATAAGAAGCTTAATGGTAGAGTTAACAAAATGTCATCCTAAAAAGCAGGTCAACTTCCTGCTGAAGTGAATGACAATGTGGGCATGCCTCAAGGGAGGGCACACATTGGGAAGGGGCAAGTTTAAATTCTGTTGATGTCTGTAGGCAGGAGGTCCTCACCGCTGCGTGTGATGTCATATTGCTGAGTTTACCATTAATGCACGTGCAGGTTTTTTTGCAGGCTGAATTCGATGAATTAAAACTAATTACGTAATTGAGCAGAAGAAGTAGTTATACATTCCTGATGGAACTGGCATGTAGATGTGCATGTAACACCATGGTAAGAATAAGGTAGGAAACTGTCATATTGCTGTCTGTAGAGTAGCTAATTGTGATGGCATTATTAGTAAGGCTCTGTGTATTTTTCAGTAATTTCAACACAAACGTTTATACAAATCTTTATATACATGCTTCAAGTGTGCAACTACAATGCTCAGTTGTGACCCCTCTCGCCCTGCCCCCCTCGCCATCACAAAACTGAGCCTTCTTGCCCCTCTCCTCCTCTTTTCCCACACATCCCCACAACACGCCTCTACTTTGTGGTGACTTCTGCAGGACGACAAGTACTGGAGCCGGCGCTACAAGAACAACGAGGCGGCCAAGCGCTCACGTGACGCCCGGCGCCTCAAGGAGAACCAGATCACGGTGCGCGCCGCCTTCCTGGAGCGAGAGAACGCTGCTCTCAGACAGGAAGTGGCCGACATGCGCAAGGAGCTGGGCCGCTGCCGCAACATCCTCAACAAGTTTGAAAGTCGACACGGAGACTTGTGAGGAGGAGGAGGAAGAGGAGGGAGGAGGAGGAAGAGGAGGGAGGTGGTGGAGGAGGAGAGAGGGGTATAAGGCAACATTGGCAGCACTTTAGTTGAGGGGGTGCGCGTACGGCCTACGTAGACGTGGCATAAGCATCGTATGACACCTGGCGTAAGCATCCATGTTGCGAATAGCCTGCAGTGTTGTAGTGAGTGCAGCCTCCATTTAGTGATTCTGTGCTATGCTGGTTTCACTTCCCGTGTCTATTTGACGGGTATTGTCACTTGGGCGTCGCGACGTCATTCAGTGTTTTATATCAGGTGCATTGCAGTGTTTTTCCGGGTAATGCGCAGGGCCATACGTGCACCCGTTCAAATGAGGTGTTCAAATCATACAGATCACAAGACAACTAATGTGTTTAAGCTATAGACAAGGAGACAAGCCAGGGGAAGACAGGTGTGTTCTTTATTTCTATGACAAAACATGTATATTTTTGAACTGTACTGGGCAGGGAGGGAGAAGTGGGCAAACTACAGAACACAGGATGAGTTACAATATATCTAGAAGAGGAGGATTAGGAGAGGTGGTTCAGGACAGAAGAAAGCAAAGAGATTTCAACATAACTGTATATTTTTATATTTGCAAAGACGGACAGTTCAGAGGAGATTTTGGAAATGATATTTTGTATATTTTATATATGGGTGAGTTTAGTATAGAGATGAGGGCTATTGGTAAATGGATTGGTGAATGATATATTTTGAACTCGTTAAGATAAGAGGGGTCAGAGGTCGTAATAGAGAATGTATAATGGTTGTATCCAGGGATAACATGACGGCAAGAGAGGAGAATTATCTTAGTAAATGTTTGTGGACATAGACAGATCGAAGATGAAACAAACATTGTATAGTTTTAATTTTGTTCTGTTGGGTTCGTTGAAGCACTTAAAGGGAATTCTCAAAAATGTTCACTTCATGTTCATCATCTCCAGTACCATTAACATGTGAAAATGGGGCATTTATGTTTTGTAGTTAAAAATATGTTTCCAATGAATTCATCAATCAATTAGTAGGCAATGCCTACTCGTAATTGGTTAAAATCACATGATGCACACCGATGATGTCATTGGAAACACTTTTCGCATATGTTGATGTTGGGGTGGTTCTGGAGATGATGAAAATGACAAATTTCCTTTTTAAAAGGCAACTCTTCCTCTTTTCAACTGCATTATCATCTCCAACACCAAACCAGTGTTTACATGTGTGAGAACATCACGTTTCTATTATCTGTGCTTAAAAAGATAAGAAGAAAGGTCCTAAAAAAAATGCTTCTCTATGACATCACCTGCAACAAGTTTTTAGCCCAAGTGAGGGTATTTTCTTGCTCCCCACGTCACCGCGAATCTCAGTGTTTGAAAATCACAGTTTTTAAAATGTTAACTTTTGGGTAGAACTTTAACTTAATTTTTTTTCTACAAATCCTAGAAATGCACCTTTTTCACATGCACTACATGGCCAAATATATTTCAGCCACACCCGTTGCTGACTGGTTTATAAAATCGAGCACACAGCAATGCAATCTCCATAGACAAAACATTGGCAGTAGAATGGCCGGTACTGAAGAGCTCAGTGACTTTCAACGTGGCACCGTCATAGGATGCCACCTTTCCAACAAGTCAGTTAATCAAATTTCTGCCCTGCTAGAGCTGCCCCGGTCAACTGAAAGGGCTGTTATTGTGAAGTGGAAACATCTAGGAGCAACAACGGCTCAGCCGCGAAGTGGCAGGCCACACTAGCTCACAGAACTGGACCACCGAGTGCTGTCCTCGGTTGCAATACTAACTACCGAGTTCCAAACTGCCTCTAGAAGCAATGTCAGCACAATAACTGTTCTTCGGGAGCTTCATGAAATGGGGGTTTCCATAGCCGAGCAGCCGCACACAATCCTAAGATCATCATGCACAATGCCAGGCGTCGGCTGGAGTGGTGTAAAGCTCGCCACCATTGGACTCTGGAGCAATGGAAACGCGTTCTCTGGAGTGATGAATCATGCATCACCATCAGTCCGTCGGCCGAATCTGGGTTTGGTGGATGCCAGGAGAAAGCTAACTGCCCCAATGCATAGTGCCAACTGTAAAGTTTGTTGGTGGAGAAGGAATAATGGTTTGGGGTTGTTTTTCATGGTTCAGGCTAGGGAAATCTTAACGTTATAGCATACAATGACATTCTAGACAATTCTGTGCTTCCAACTTTGTGGCAACAGTTTGGGGAAGGCCCTTTCCTGTTTCAGCATGACAATGCCCCCATGCACAAAGCGCTCCATACAGAAATGGTTTGTTGAGATCGGTGCGAAAGAACTTGACTGGCCTGCACAGAGCCCTGACCTCAACCCCATTGAATACCTTTGGGATGAATTGGAACGCCGACTGTGAGCCAGGCCTAATCGCCCAACATCAGTGCCTGACCTCACTAATGCTCTGGTGGCTGAATGGAAGCAAGTCCCCGCAGCAATGTTCCAACATCTAGGGGAAGGCCTTCCCAGAAGAGTGGAGGCTGTTGTAGCAGCAAAGGCGGGACCGACTCCATTATTAATGCCCATGATTTTGGAATGAGATGTTCGAGGAGCAGGTGTCTACATACCCTTGGACATGTTATGTATGTTGACACTGGTATTGTGTTGGAGATAATGAAAGTGAATTTGAAAAGTGGTGGAGTTGCCCTTTAATTTGTTATCGTCTCTTTGATTCCTTTCTGGAATTAAATCGTTTTAATTGTGTGTCTGGCACCGAGGGAGGGAGAGAGAGAGAAAATAAATGGAAATGCTACAGTCAGTGATCAATCGCGAGAACAGCTGCAGCCGCACAGAAATTTGTGAATAAATATTGCTCAAATGTGTTGCCAGGTATTCATGTAGATGGGTGAATATGTTCGGCTCAGACACAGACGCACACCGCAAACAAACATGACAAGCCACACAGTCAAATAAGCTGGACCAGTGACTACATATGCATTTTTACATGAAATGACATGCATGCACGAACTCACACACACGCTCTCGCTCTCAAATGATCTCACACACACACACACACACACACACACACACACACACACTTATTTGGCCCTGATAGCAAGCTGGACCTTGAAACGAAGGGCCGTGTATGATAGCACACAACACTTCATCACTTTCTACAGCATCGCTCTCTTCTGATCCAATTTTGAATTGTGAAACCGAATTTAAACTGGTTTGGAATTGATGGCCCGGGTTAAGTTGGCAGTGTTCAGCATGCTGACCGTTAACAAACCTCAAGTTTGATTATAATTCTTATTCTTATTATTAGTGCGGACTTTATTTGGTACTCATCCTGATCCTCCATCTGAACACACACACACCTCAACACAGTAACTGAACTGCCTATACCTTATTATTTCTTTGGGTTTGTTCTTTATTTTGCGTATCGTGTCGTAAGAGGAAATCGTATATATAGATTGACACACAGAAGAGTATGTCTATACCTCTCCTGAACAACTTTATCCAGTGAAACCATACACCCTAATGTACCATACACATGTACAATTAAATACGAAAACTAATCTCTCACTAGATATGTGTGTGTATATGATATATGCTTGAACATGTGACTATAGATGTAATAATATACATGGCTTGAATATATAAATGTAGTATAAAATGATTGGAATCATTGTCAATTTCTCAGGTGTTCTGGGGGATAAAAAAAAAAAAAAAACTCTACGATAAATCTTGATTACTAAAGTTGTTCTTTATTTTTACGTTTTGACCGGGATACATTTCGGAGCTGGCCCTCTTTCGCAGTACATTTCGGTAAAATTAGATGGAATTGTACTGCGTACTACCAACTCACCTTGGTAGGGAGGTTGTAATTATACCAGTTCTGGATTTTAAGGTCTTGATTTCAGACATAGGATTCAATGTTCTTTTTTAATTCTTCTCTCTATTACAGTTATTATTGCTAGTATTATCGTCGTTGTTGTCGTTGTTATTATCACTACTCTTGTTTCTTTTCCTTGCTACAACTTTTTAAGTGGGAATGCAGTTCTCATTTTTTATCCCCCTTGTATGTTCCAAGACCATCTTTACTCTACTTTATTTTCCATGAGCCTATTCACTATCGGCACCATCCACTGAGACTATCTCCAGGTGCACTGTGGGGGCTGTAGTCTCGTCCGTGTGTGTTGTAATGTAACAAAAGCGGAAACGACCACAAACTATGGACTTAAGGGGGGAAAAAACTGGAAGAATCTGAGCTACACCTCCCAGCACAGGCTTCTAACACCACCCATCTTTTGATGGACGAAGAAGCAACTTTTTGATACCTGGGACTTGTTTGCAGAAGCTTATAAACTTTTAACAGCGGTATTTTTCTACATGTCTGTATACTGTATGATTACTACAACTTTTTGTGGGCATTTGTAGCCTATCCTCACAATGATGGTATGCTACTAAACGGCATTGCGGGTAATGTACACAGCCTATTTCCCCTTCCCCATGTGGATTATAAACTACTACCTGTTGTGACTGTTATAAATAAACTACAAATCCCATGAGCACACCACTACCCTATTGCACCAGTAATGTCTACTGATCCTGCCTATATGGATGCTGGGGAATGTGGTCTGGCTTTTCTGAAATCACCAATAAAGATTCATCCTTACTCACTGAGAAAGCTTTTGTGGTGTCTTGTATGTTGTCATAATTTCATATCTTCTCTTTGTGTGAAACTACAGTGAATCGATCTCTCACAGCATCAGAAAGTACAACGAAGGCACTAAGGCCATTTAAGATGGTGCTACCCCCGAGACCATATTAGACATCATAAAATGGCGGCCCACTGCCACCTGTGACCAGTGGGCTGGTTCAGCTGTTCGTCAACATGGATTGCTTCAAGCAGTTCCCTCTCAACTCCGTCTGCCATCTGTTCAGTCAGTAGTAGCAGCATGGCATCGCCCAGGTGTTAACTAACATGGGTTCAAATGATAGATCCACATGGACTCCCGGAGCATCTGTTTTCTGACCACAGTATCCATTTCACCACGGAAAGTTTAAAAGTGTTTCAGTGCTCCACTTGATACAAATATGTAATGCTCTGATTTCCCAGGTGAAGTAAATGATGAATGAAAAAGTTAATATTAGGTTGTACATTTGATATGTTTGCAGTTCATTAAAGACTAGCACAGGTGGATTTCACGTCTGACAACAAAGAACCCTCCACAAATCCTGGATGTCATACATTACAATGTTTGTGTATGCTTTGGGGCTCGAAAAATAGTCTGGACTAAGTCATTGATTTTCCCCTAAAAAAGGATACATTTCTAAAAAAATAAATAAAAAAAAAGTAATTGATCTCGATCTAGCAGAGCATGTGTTATAGTATTAGATTTAGGAATACCCGAATCTGAGCCTACTCGATAGGAGCAGAGCCAAAGGCAAGTGTTCACGCTCATCACCAGAGCAGTGATTAAGTGGTGGACACACTGCAACACCTTCAATTACCATGGCCTCACAGTGTCCTTGACAACACTGCCGGAGGACAAATGTGTTCCCTACCATTAGAGGGAGATGACGCTGGTTATGTCCCATATGGTACCCTGTTCCTTTTTTAGTGCACTACTTTTGACCAGGGCCCTGGTCAAAAGTAGGGGACTATAAAGGGAATAGCGTGCCATTTAAGAAAGAAATGTGAAAGTGAATGAAATAATAGAGGGTAGAGAACAGGAAGATTACATGAGGGAAATTATTGTACTGTCTTACTGCGAGGATGAGTGGAAAGTGTGTTTGTGTGTGTGTGTGTGTGTGACTGAGAAGACAGTCTAATCATTTACAAAGAGAGAATGCACGTGTGTGCGTGTGCAAGAGTTTGAGCCTGAGAGAATTTAAGAGAGAGACAGAGTGCGTGCTTGAGAGTGTAGCAGTGGGTAATGTAATGTCTTTACATGTGTGGATGTCCGTCTCTGTGCTCTTCAAAGCCTCCCTAAGCTCCCTACAGAACTGGGTGAGAGGTCCCGTTCATTACGGCTGTGTGATGTGCCAAGCCTCAATGGAAAACAGATGTAGTGCCCCTCTCTTCTCTTCTCCAACCTCCACCACTCCCCTGCCTCTTTCTCTCTCGTTCTGTACCCCCATCTCCTTACCCCTATCTCCACCATTACTTCTCTCCTCTCTCGCTTTTTCCCCAATCCTCTCTCTCCTCTATTTTCACCTCTCCTCAAACCTCCACAAACAACGCCTTCTGTCTCTCACTTTCTCCCTCTCTCCCCGTCTTTTTCACTTTACCCCCTATCCTACTGAACACCCCCAGCCCCCCACTAACTCCTCACCCCCTCCCTCTCTCTTTCACCCCCGCTTTCTTTAAGAACCATTTTGACAGCCAGGGAAGATGGCTCCCCTCCTCCCCTAGCCTCCCTTTTTAGGACATTTCCATCTCCCTGACAACCAAACCTGTAACACTATGCTATTGGGTGTGGGTGTGTGTGTGTTGGGGGGGGTCAAGCTGGGTAGCCTGTCACATCATAGCCCCGAGACTCAGCGCCGCCGCACGAGAATGTCACTCCAAATGTCTCGGTGTGGCCTTGCACAGCGCAAGCAAACACCTCCCACCTGAGCGTGCCAATGGCCCTATGAGTGATCGCCGTGGTGGCGTGGGAGGCCGGCATATCTGACAGGTCTGGAAAAGCTGTCGCGATACCGAACGAGCCAAATGTCACGGGCATGCTGATTACCGAATCAGCCGTGTAATTGTTCCGGGGTAGTATCGAGTTCCGTGCGGAATCAGATTCAAAGGCCGACTGGCATTAATGAGCGACGGTTGTAGTTGGAGATATGAATCCCACTGATGTATTCTGTGATGTGTGCCTATTCAAGCCCGGCTGTAATGTAATGTAGGCAGTGTGAGTGATCACCAGTGTGGTGGATATGTATGGTGCAAGCCTGTCTGATGTGTAGGGCTTGTTGATATGTGGCTCCTGACATTTGTAGTGTATGTCGCCGAGCAGAATTGACAGCAAGGTGTTTCGATAAGTAATGAGGGTTAGGATATAGAAGACACTGGTGAATAACCAAGGAACACAACGAAGTGAAGGTCATACGCTGGTTATTAACTGTTATAACTCGTTTATTAACCATTTGGTGAGCTGTTTGTAGATCGTTGTGTCTCCCTTTTCCCTTTAAGTATCAACATGATTAAATACATCTAAGCTGCGGTATATTAAAAGGGCAACACACTCCATACTTTCCGTGTCCTGCAGTTACGGCAAATGTCTCCCATTTGTTTTGGAAGAGGGTTGTGATATCTGTGGAGATACAAGTTTTTTTTCTCCATTTTCTTTTTTACTGCGAACAACGGAGATGAAATAGGTCTTGATTGTGTTCTCAAGTTCGACTTGTCTGTACAGTTACATTTCAAGCTTAGGCACAGCATATCAACCCACCGGCTGGAACATATCAATGCACCCGGCTGGAACATATCAATCCACCAGCTGGAACATATCAACCCACCGGCTGGAACATATCAACGTAGCATTACTCTGTCGATCTATACAACAGAAAATAGTGGCCCAATAAAATTGATGCGTCACATGTCAATGTACATAACAGCGCTTTGTGTGACTAAAATCAATTGTCCTATTGCAGTCTCTCAATGGCATGGTGGCAAACCAATGGAACAGCTTTAAATGGCGGGAGTGAATCTCAGTTTTTGTTCCTGAAACACTGAACTGTCAAAGGAGGCCAAGTTTCCAGGAAATTGGTTCTTCTGGTACCAGGTTCTTCTGGTACCAGGTTCTTCTGGTACTCTGTTGAATAGACGTGTCGCTAGCTACAACTGTAATCTATATAACCACCCCTCCCAGAGGCCTGCTGGGCCAGAGAAACGTTCCATACTATCAGGATGACATCACCAGTTAGCCTACACACAGGCCGGGATTCAATCAGATGCATTGTCCACAAGCAAACGGCTCTGTCGACAAAATGCCTTTTAAAGGCGTTTTTTCAGACATTCGTGGAGTTTTCGGTAAACGTAAATTTAATTTTAAATGTTAACTGCAGTGTGTTTGTCAACACTGTGCCTTTGATTGAATCCCGGCAACAGGCAATTTGACTAAGTGGTGGAACCCAATTAAAGGCATGTGCCTTTAGGTCCTGACTCTAATCGGTAGGTATAGGCTGTCTGTATAAGCACTGTATAAGCCGTCATAACACATTGACAGTTACGTAGAGTATAGGCACGTGGAGATTTGACAGTTATTCAGTGGTGTGGGGTGTGGAAATGGAAACTGTTCTATCTACCCCCCAAGTCCTTTCAGCAACCTCTCACTTCTACACCCCAGCTCTCCTCTCCTCTTCTCTCCCTCTCTCTCTTCAGGTTCGATTTGACCTCTGCTTTCCGGCCCGAGCCCCAGAGCATTTTTCCTCTCCCTCTCTCACCTGCTCCTTCACTCTCCTTCTTCTACACCTCTCCACTCCTGGAATTCCTCTGCCAGTTCTGCTTTAAAGATGACTGACTCTTTTTCCCCCTCAGCTCTGGATTGGCCGTCGCTATGGAGACTGGTGCTGGAGTGCTGCGGGGAAGGCTAGTTCCTCCGCAGAGGTAGGTGAGGTGAAGCTTTCTCCTGTGATAATGTGTGTGTGTGTGTTCTAGTGTGTGCTGTCTACAATATGTTTGTCCGAGAGGCAGAGAGTGTGTGAGTGAAGTAAAGCCGGCAACGAGGCTCCTGCTTGTCAGCTGGTGTAGCTGCCTGTTCCGAGAAGGAATTCTCCACACTCCTGGTTGCCTAGCAATGTGTACCATCCGGTGTGAGTGTGTATCACAGTTGTATTTCTTTATTCAGTCCACTGTACACGTGCCTTTTTGTTTTACTCTAATCATAACTCTGCAAATAAGCTACAGTGTGTGGTTTCCATGTAGTGGCAGAGTGTGTGTCAATGTGTTTCTGCACTGTGTGGGTGGCAGCTGCAGTGGAGGCGAAGGTTCCGACTGTTCCTTTTACACACTGGAGATCAGCTCAGCTCATCTGGAGCCCTGGGCTCCTGGCTGCTGCAGGGGGAGTGCACCACAGCACCCTGGATTTGGCTCCTTTCCTACAGCACGGATCAAAGTAAACAGGCACAGGACTAGGGTGAGAGGGAGGGAGAGAGAGGGAAGCAGGGAGGTGACAGAGCGAGCGAGAAAGAGAGTGAGGGAGGGGATAGGGGGAGAGAGGGAGAGAACGAGAGAGAGGCATATGCTCCAAATCTTTATGTGCAGTGACCAGAGAGACCAAAAGAGAGAGAGAGGGAGAGGGATTTGGACAGGCCGTGGTCCAAACCTCTCTGCAGTGACACGGGAGAGAGAGGGGAGGCAGAGGCACCTTATTAGTATGTGCTGTGATGCAGATAGAAACTCAGTATGAGGTCCAAGAACCCAGCCACTGAGGCCAGAACACCGATAACAATCGAGTAGAATGGGTACCCAAGCCAAAACAAGTGTTCACTCTCTAGAGCGTGTTAGGTGCTAGGGAAAACACATTTTCGGATGGTGCAATAGACTTCGTATAGGTGAAATAAGGTCTTTGTTGTTCATAGGAGGATGTTGTGTTGGAGCTAGACGGGTGATGAATGTCCTAAAATGGACACCGTAGATGTGATCAAGTAGGGCCTATAACTTAAATCAAGAGGGTCTATTGAATAAGTGCACGGTGTATTGCAGTGGATTGCAGTTTACCGGTCCCAATTCAAAAATAAATTCATTTTTATAGCTGTTGATATTTATCTGCTCTGGTCTAGGGCGTCCATTTACAGCAGTCCCAGTCATCACATTCATTGGGAGATGACTGCATCTCACAATCAATTATTCTTGGTTTGAACAGTAGTTGGTTCCAGGTCATGATGTCTTTTTGTTACATCAAAGGAAACATATAATAGGTTTGCATACAAAGTAGACTCCAATTTCTTCCTTTTGCAGTTTTAAATGTCTATTTTTTTCTTGCAGTATTGCAGCTGGAAAAGCTTGACACAGATGTGTTGGTGTGTGTATTCAGTGTGTTGCATCAAAGACCATCATTAGCCGGCTACCACCCGGTTACTCAACCCTGCACCTTAGTGGCTGCTGCCCTATGTACATAGACATGGAATCACTGGTCACTTTAATAATGGAACACTAGTTACTTTAATAATGCTTACATACTGTTTTACTCATTTCATGTGTATATACTGTATTCTAGTCAATACCGCTCTGACATTGCTCGTTCTAATATTGATTTATTTCTTAATTCCTTTCTTTTACTTTTAGATTAGTGTGTATTGTGGTGAATTGTTAGATACTGCTACACTGTTGGAGCTAGGAACACAAGCATTTCGCTACACCCGCAATAACATCTGCTAAATATGTGCATGCGACCAATAACATTTAATTTTATGTGATTTGAAGGAGTAGTATTGTAATACGACTCCATCGTTTACAACCACATTTGGATAACTAACGGCCACAGATTTTCCCTAAATGCTTACTGGTGAATTAACAATCCCCCCTGGTTGGTAAGGTCTTTACTGAATGTGGTGGCTTGTTCCGTTTTTAAGTGCCACAGAGTCAGAATCAGATCTGGGCTCCAACACTATTTATCGGAGGCTATTTGATAGCAGCCTGCTGTTAGCGGCTTAACAGTTTGTTGCTATGCTGGCTCTAGCCAGATGACCAGTAAGCCACTGGCTGTGAATTGAGAAGCATTTTAAATTCGTTCAGATTGCATATCATAACATTTGAGCTTTTTGTATTCCCTTTATGGCCTAAATGGCCTAATAACATTTTAACAGCACGTAGAACATCAGCTTGGGAATGATTTGACTCTCTAAAATCCACTGAAACACCATTTCACCCATTTTAGCGAGATTGAAACAGACAATGTCTGTAGGCTATACATAAAATATCTGCAAAAGAATACATGTTTTACAAACCTTCTCTCTACTGTACATAAAAACATCTGAGAACCAACATGACCCCGTTCCAGTTTATTTCATTTCCCTTTTTGGAGCCAGGAAAAGCAAGCTTAATTAATTTTAATCTGTTAAGTAGCAGACTCTAGGTGCTATATTTAGATGTTGCATATTTGAACTAAGCCCGAGTGAACCCTTTCAACCTCCCCTCCATCCCCGCCCTCTCGGAGTATCAAAGTATTATTTCAAGCATGTAATCGTTAGCATCTCATTGGTACCTCTTTGGTACGGCATGTAGCATCGACCGCATTACTGCTCACTGCGTTTTAATTGGGCTATGCTACGCTATGCTATGCTAGCCTCATTTGCCCGTCTTGTTGTGCCTATTTATGTGGCTGGTTTGCCTGGCTGAGCATGGAGAGTCTGGCAACGTAGGCCTAAGATCTGTTGTTTTCATGTTTATGCTCAGACCTGCTTAATCTAACAACATCATGATATTATAATGCAATATGGAATCTGATGGGGATTACCTTTTATTATGGAAAAAATATGGTTGACTTTTTTAGTTGTTGAGTGATGGTGGTTTGTAGGCAGTGGGCTCTCTCCTTGAATCTTTGGGACAGTACTGATCTTCAAAGTGCATTCATTTCCTGCTATATTATTTCACAACTCTTTCATCTCTCTTTCCTTTCCCTCTTTCTTCCTCTTTCTCTCCTGCACACTCATTTATGGTCTCTGTCTCTTTTTCTCTCTCTCTTTCTCTCATCCTCTCCTCTCTCTCCCTCCATCTGGCTATTTCTGTGTGAGTGTGAGAGGATTTATCAGTAAGGCTGTGAGTGCCCCACTATTGCCAAATGAAGTAGCCATGTGGGGGGTATTGCCCAATGTCTCCAGATGTTTGACACGTGTTTCAGACACTCATTGCTGATAAATTGCCTCTCTCTCCCTCTCGCACAGCTGTGCCGTGATTGCTCTCAATCCTTTCTGACATGAAAACACATGCCTGCACGCACTCACATGTACACACACACACACACACACACACACACACACACACACACACACACACACACACACACACACACACACACACACACACACACACACACACACACACACACACACACACACACACACACACACACACACACACACACAGTTGAAGTCGGAAGTTTACATACACCTTAGCCAAATACATATAAACTCAGTTTTTCACAATTCCTGACATTTAATCCTAATAAATATTCCTTGTCTTAGGTCAGTTAGGATCACCACTTTATTTTAAGAATGTGAAATGTCAGAATAATAGTAGAAAGAATGATTTATTTCAGCTTTTATTTCTTTCATCACATTCCCAGTGGCTCAGAAGTTTACATACACTCAATTAATATTTGGTAGCATTGCCTTTAAATTGTTTAACTTGGGTCAAATGTTTCGGGTAGCCTTCCACAAGCTTCCCACAATAAGTTGGGTGAATCTTGGCCGATTTCTCCTGACAGAGCTGGTGTAACTGAGTCAGGTTTGTAGGCCACCTTGCTCGCACATGCTTTTTCTGTTCTGCCCACAAATTTTCTATAGGATTGAGGTCAGGGCTTTATGATGGCCACTCCAATACCTTGACTTTGTTGTTAAACCATTTTGTCAGAACTTTGGAAGTATGCTTGGGGTCATTGTCCATTTGGAAGACCCATTTGCGACCAAGCTTTAACTTCCTGACTGATGTCTTGAGATGTTGCTTCAATATATCCACATAATTGTCCTGCCTCATGATGCCATCTATTTTGTGAAGTGCACCAGTCCCTCCTGCAGCAAAGCACCCCCACAACATGATGCTGCCACCCCCGTGCTTCACGGTTGGGATGGTGTTCTTCGGCTTGCAAACCTCCCTCTTTTTCCTCCAAACATAATGATGGTCATTATGGCCAAACAGTTCTATTTTTGTTTCATCAGATCAGGGGACATTTCTCCAAAAAGTACGATCTTTGTCCCCATGTGCAGTTGCAAACCGTAGTCTGGCTTTTTTATGGTGGTTTTGGAGCAGTGGCTTCTTCCTTGCGGAGCGGCCTTTCAGGTTATGTCGATATAGGACTCATTTTACTGTGTATATAGATACTTTTGTACCTGTTTCCTCCAGCATCTTCACAACGTCCTTTGCTGTTGTTTTGGGATTGATTTGCACTTTTCACACCAAAGTACGTTCATCTCTAGGAGACAGAACGCGTCTCCTTCCTGAGCGGTATGACGGCTGCGTGGTACCATGGTGTTTATACTTTATACATTCCCAGTGGGTCAGAAGTTTACATACACTCAAATAGTATTTGAGTGTATGTAAAGTGTAGCTATTGTTTGTACAGATGAACGTGGTACCTTCAGGCGTTTGGAAATTGATCCCCAGGATGAACCAGACTTGTGGAGGTCTACAATTTGTGGAGGTCTTGGCTGATTTCTTTTGATTTTCCCATGATGTCAAGCAAAGAGGCACTGAGTTTGAAGGTAGGCCTTGAAATACATCCACAGGTACACCTCCAATTGACTCAAATGATGTCATAATTTTCAGGAATTTTCCAAGCTGTTAAAAGGCGCAGTTAATCTAGTGTATGTAAACTTCTGACCCACTGTAATTGTGATACAGTGAATTATAAGTCAAATAATCTGTCTATAAACAATTGTTGGAAAAATTATTTTTGTCATACACAAAGTAGATGTCCTAACCGACTTGCCAAAACTATAGTTTGTTGACAAGAAATTTGTTGAGTGGTTGAAAAACAAGTTTTAATGACTCCAACCTAAGTGTATGTAAACTTCCGATTTCTCTGTATACATACACGCACGCGCACACACGCTTCATCCAATTATCTCATTCCTTCTAGCTATCTTAGGCAGATTTGTCTCATAGCAGCGTGTGTGTGTGTGTGTGTGTGTGTGTGTGTGTGTGTGTGTGTGTGTGTGTGTGTGTGTGTGTGTGTGTGTGTGTGTGTGTGTGTGTGTGTGTGTGTGTGTGTGTGTGTGTGTGTGTGTGTGTGTGTGTGTGTGTGTGTGTGTGTGTGTGTGTGTGTGTGTGTGTGTGTGTGTCAGAGATAGAGAGCCAGTCAGATCTGATTCAATGTGATTTGTTTACCTTCACTCATCATTACACTAATCCTTTAAATGCCTTTCATGCTATTTTCCAAGCCTATCATGAGTAATGCCAAATCTCACAGCTTCATATCTGATCCACACATCCAAAAGGATTTTAATCACACTGAAACCATTTACTTACCGTACATTGGTCTTAATTTGGTTCATAAAGGTTTTAGATGAAAAGGGAAATTATGGTATTGATGAGGAAGGAGAAACCGAGACCCCTCTCTGCCCACACAGGCAATTTCCCAATTCAATTTTCTTCAATTCAAATGAATGAAAACAAATTAAGAAATGTGATTTACATGACAGATCTGAACACAACAGGACAATAGGACAATAGGACAGTTTACTATCAGGCTGTAGCAGGCTAAGCTGGTTGGTCCCTGGGATATACTTTACACACAGTATATGTGTATTGTCATAGAGGTATGACTCATAATTGACAACTATAAAATGAATCAAAGTTGACAAACTGTAAAATGAAATACTTTATTACCATTCCTCTGCATCTCACCAGGGACACAAATTTACTTTAAAAATTTATAATTTGCTGTGACACGTCTAACATAAAATTGGGACTAATTTCGACTAGAAGCTTGTGCACAATTATGACCACACAGCCTTAGTCATGCAGAAGTGCTCTCTACAAAAAATGACATTGCATGTAAAACATTCTACACTTAAACGAGAACATATTAGCATGCAAATTGTCGCGCCTCGTCGTCCACTGATTTGCATTGCTAACTGTGCAAAATACATGTGTCATGAATATGTCACCAAGGTTGTCATATCAGAGCCATTAGCTAAAGAGAGGCTCTTGATCTCCCTCTCTCTCATCTCTATCTTCATCTCCCTCTTTTCCTATTGTCTCTGTCTCCGTCCGTCTGGTTAAAGGGATAGTTTGCGGCATCAAGTTTTGTCAGGCGTTATTGTTTGTGAAAAACTGACTAGTGGATAGCTCATATTTTATTAGTCTGTCTGTCTGTCTGTCTGTCTGTCTGTCTGTCTGTCTGTCTGTCTGTCTGTCTGTCTGTCTGTCTGTCTGTCTGTCTGTCTGTCTGTCTGTCTGTCTGTCTGTCTGTCTGTCTGTCTGTCTGTCTGTCTGTCTGTCTGTCTGTCTGTCTGTCTGTCTGTCTGTCTGTCTGTCTGTCTGTCTGTCTGTCTGTCTGTCTGTCTGTCTGTCTGTCTGTCTGTCTGTCTGTCTGTCTGTCTGTCTGTCTGTCTGTCTGTCTGTCTGTCTGTCTGTCTGTCTGTCTGTCTGTCTGTCTGTCTGTCTGTCTGTCGTCTTCTGATCCCTATGTGTCATCATCAAATCCCATCCCTTCTTCCTGCGCTCTCTCTCACATATCAGATTGTTGGACTCTGTCAGGTGACCGGGATCTGGCAGTGCCCTTGTCCCATCTGTTAGACAGAGTCTGGGTGAGTGAGAGAGAGAGGAGAAGAGAGACGGGCGTGTGGGATGTGTGTGTGTGTGGACGTGTTTAACTATACTTGTGGGGACCAGAAGTCCCCTCAAGAATAGTAAACTTTTTTTATATACCAGCTGGGGACATTTTGTTAGTCCCCACAAGGTAAAATACTATTTCTAGGGGGTTTAGGGCTAAGGTTGGAATTAGTGTTAGGGTTAGAATTAGGTTTAGGGTTAATTTTAGGGTTAGGTTTTGGGGTTAAGGTTAGGGTAAGGATTAGAGTTAGTGTTAGGGGTTAGCGAAAATAGGATTTTGAATGGGACTGATTTGTGTGTCCTCACAAGGTTAGTTACAGTGCCTTCGGAAAGTATTCAGACCCCTTGACATTTTCCACATTTTGTTAGATTACAGCCTTATTTTAAATTACGGAAATAGCACATTTACATAAGTATTCAGACACTTTACTCAGTACTTTGTTGAAGCACCTTTGGCAGTGATTATAGCATCGAGTTTTCTTGGATATGACACTAAAAGCTTGGCACACCTGTATTTGGGTAGTTTATTCCGTTCTTCTCTGCAGATCCTATCAAGCTCTGTCAGGTTGGACGGGGAGTGTTGCTGCACAGCTATTTTCAAGTCTCTCCAGAGATGTTCGATCGGGTTCAAGTCCGGGCTCCAGCTGGGCCACTCAAGGATATTCAGAGACTTGTACCGAAGCCACTCCTGCGTTGTCTTGGCTGTGTGCTTAGAGTTGTTGTCCTGTTGGAAGGTGAACCTTCGCCCAAGTCTGAGGTCCTGTGCGCTCTGGAGCAGGTTTTCATCAAGGATCTCTCTGTACTTTGCTCCGTTCATCTTTCCCTCAATCCTGACTAGTCTCCGAGTCCCTGCCACTGAAATACATCCCCACAGCGTGATGCTGCCACCACCATGCTTCACCGTAGGGATAGTGCCAGGTTTCCTCCAGACGTGACGCTTGGCATTCAGGCCAAAGAGTCCAATCTTGGTTTCATCAGACCAGAGAATCTTGTTTTTCATAGTCAGAGAGTCCTTTAGGTGCCTTTTGGCAAATTCCAAGCAGGCTGTCATTTGCCTTTTACTGAGGAGTGGCTTCCATCTGGCCACTCTACCATAAAGGCCTGATTGGTGGAGTGCTGCAGAGATGGTTGTCCTTCTGGAAGGTTCTCCCATCTCCACAGAGGAACTCTGGAGCTCTGTCAGAGTGACCATCGGGTTCTTGGTCACCTCCCTGACCAAGGCCCTTCTCCCCTGATTGCTCAGTATGGCCAGTCAGCCAGCTCTAAGAAGAGTCTTGATGCTTCCAAACTTCCATTTAAGAATGATGGAGACCACTGTGTTCTTGGGGACCTTCAATGCTACACAGAAATGTTTTGGTACCCTTCCCCAGATCTGTTTTTCGACACAATCCTGTCTCAGAGCTCTAAGTGGAATTCTTTCAACCTCATGGCTTGGCTTTTGCTCTGACATTCACTGTCAACTGTGGGACCTTATATAGACAGGTGTGTGCCTTTCCAAATCATGTCCAATCAAATTAATTTACCACAGGTGGACTCCAATCAAGTTGTAGAAATATCTCAAGGATGATCAATGGAAACAGGATGCATCTGACCTCAATTTCAAGTCTCAAAGCAAAAGGTATGGAATACTGGAATACTTATGTTAATTAGGCGTTTCTGTTTTTTATTTTTCATACATTTGCAAACATTTTTGTTTTGTCATTATGGAATATTGTGTTGCTGAGAATTATTATTATTTTGAATACATTTTAGAATAAGGCTGTAACGTAACAAAATGTGGAAAAAGTCAAGGGGTCTGAATATTTTCAGAAAGCACTGTATACCAGACTGTGTGTGTGTGTGTGTGTGTGTGTGCGTGCGTGCGTGCATGGGAATTTGTAAATGTATTTGTGTGTGTGTATCGGAATTTGTAAATGTGTGTTTATTTGTATGTAACCTTTATTTAACTAGGCAAGTCAGTTAAGAAGAAATTCTTATTTACAATGACGGCCTATCCCGGCCAAACCCTAACCCGGACGACGCTAGGCCAATTGTGCGCCCGTTGTGATACAGCCTGGAATCGAACCAGGGTCATGCACACACACACATTTGAACGGGGCCGGTGGTTGCCGTTCTGTGAGTGTACTGCACTGATGTCAACAGACTGCCAGAGGCAGACAGGGTACACCCTGTCCCCGGGACATGGAATAAACTGCTCTGCTCACAGAACGGCAACCACCGGCCCCGTTCAAATGTTTTAAACGTGCGTCCTTTCTTTGTCCTGTAACACTGAGATGAGATGCAGTGCCTTAGACCGCTGCGCCACTCAGAAATGTGTGTGTGTGCATGAAAGTTGATGTTTGATCATGTGTGTGCAAATGCAAGTGCACCAATGGGATCCTTAGGCTAAATGGCAATATCTGTGTATGTGTGTGTGAGACTTTGTGTTAGTGTGTGTATGTTCATGGTAAATGATGTGTGAGCGTGTCTGTGGTTTGTGTGAGTGTGCATGTGCCCGTACAATGAGATTGTGTGCACATGGACATTTCTAAGTGTATAAGTGTTTATGCGGTGAGTTTACACCAGGAGATAGAGAGGGGAACTGTGTCTGTGTGACTCCATGAGAGCCTACGAGGAGCCTACAGCTCCTCTCTCACTAATCAAACACTGAGAGGACAGCCTGCAGGGCGACAAAAACAACAACAACACAGTGCTTCCACCTGCTGTTCACCAGCTGTAACTGTGGGCTGATACAGTAACTGCAACTGCACTGATGTCAACAGACTGCCAGAGGCAGACAGGGTACACCCTGTCCCCGGGACATGGAATAAACTGCTCTGCTCACAGAACGGCAACCACCGGCCCCGTTCAAATGTTTTAAACGTGCGTCCTTTCTTTGTCCTGTCCCTGAGGTAATCTCTGATTAGAAATGGCGTGATAGGTGAAAGCCATGGTGGAGCACTCTGGAGCCCCTACGTTCACCTGTCCCATCAGGAATTAGAATGGGAAAGAGGAAGTAAAAATACAAGGTCCATATTTGGTCCATATTGCAGTGAGGCGTAACGCGTTTAAGGCAAGGTATTCAAGGTGTCGGATCTCAGAAGAGTTACTATACATACTCTGTATGCTGGTTCTCACTCCATATGCCCACATAATTAGTTCCTAATTAATCTTAGATACCAACGGCGCCAATTGAATGCAAATCAGTATGATAGCAGCAAGGTTTCATTCCAGGTTCGCTCCAACAGCAAATGGGTTTAACTGAGATATTAGGTAGGAGATAGAAAGGGGAGTCTAAAATTATCTTAGGCCAGAAATTAGATCATCGCTTGATTATGTCTATTGCAAATGAATATACTCATGATTTTTCTCCATTTCCACATACCATGAAGATAAGCACATTTCTGGGTTCTGTGAATCCTAGGGAAAATGTTGGTTCTTTTCATTAAATAGTTGAGAGTATATAAAGTGTCAACATTCTTATTTTTGTTGTTGTTATAAGCACTTCTTTAATAAGAACATTGTCACATAAAAGCATAAAGTGAAAATACGACAATAATGTGTTAATTTATATGCTTGTCCAAGACTATGTTAGCACACTGTATTGTGCTGATCATTGAGTATTATGCGGTAGGCCTTTAAGGCTGCAGGTGCCATATTGCATTAAGCTGAAGCACCATTGTTTGGAGAGAGGCTAACATTGTTTGCTATTAAGAGGGATTTCAGGGGTGTATTCAGTAGTCGGATTCCGTTGCAAAATGTTTGGTTGGAATGGTTTACCGTTTACTTTAAGCACCAAACTGAAGCAAATAGAGCAAACGGAATGAAACAGGGAGGGACCTGAATTTGTCCAGTAGAAACTTGTTTTCGTTGCAAAACGTTTTCCGTTTGGAGTAAACAGTTTCCGTTGCAATTTTTTTTTGCAACAGACCAAACGTTTTGCAACAGAATCCGGCTAATGAATACAACGCAGGAAAATAGTTGAAAATAAATATTGAGTGGTTCACTTTCTGTTGGATTATTGACATAAAATTTGGGATTCCGTCGGGACTATTTTGTTTTTCTTTTTGGTGGGTTTTACCATTGGATTACAAATATTTATTTGGATTTCAGACTTTCTTTCAAATACTCAACCAGAGGTTCTGGTAAGACTAAGTTTTTCCAGTTACAGTATATAGTGAATTTGCTCATTGGAATGTGTGGCTGTGACTATTCATTAGCTGAATGAATCAGTCTTGATAAATCTTCCTTGCGTTTTTTTGTTGTTGAAATATTTTGTATTTTCCTATCCATACACTATTATTGCACATTTGTGGTTTATGCAAGTTTGTTTCCAACATATTAGATCTAATAATTAAACAGAAGCCACATCCAAAAGTTCCCATTAAGTCTTGATAAAACAAGCGGTCTGATTTAAATATATACAAACAAAAAGGCTAGGTCACCTTTACCAGAGTTGAGACCCTACCAGAGAGTGTCCTGAATACAAAGCCCCATCATTAACATGCCGCAAAGTCAACAAACAAGCAGAGAAGTTCCCAATAGCAAACAGAAATCCTAATTCTCCTGAAAAATATCATGGAACACTGATCAGCCATTGAATATCCCAAAATGCCGTACATCCATGGAATTCAGCAGACAGTGAACAGATACATCCAGGTACAATGAGGCTCTATATGATCTAAACCTCTATATGATCTAAACCAGTCTCTCCTGAGCTACATTCTGGGAAACTGGTATTCATCTTAACCTTGTTCTATCAATGAATCAAGTTTATGACATACATTCAAGATGAGATACTGATTTTCACATTAGACCTTGATAATGTCTCACAGTCATCCTATGTGAGTCCTACAGACTAGTGTGAATAAAAAAAACAGCAATGTTCAAGGGCACATCAGGACCTGATTTGGGACTAGCTAATCTAACTCAAACTACTAATGCATCCCAACTACATAGGCCCAACACAGTACATAGTACAGTATATTGACTGTAAGTCATTTCGGGCGACAGTCCAATATCTCTGGTGGCGCATGTAAAAGTCCTCTGACTCATGACAAAGAACTTGACCAGATGTGTGATTAGACTTTTCTTTTCTTTGATTTTACTTCTCTCTGATTTTCCTCATTTTCGGCCACTTAAATGGGCTTGGGGAATAGATGAATATGTACTTTGATTCACAGGTGCGTAGAGGTAGCCTTTATTGAATCTATTCCGACATGATGTTCATTATGATTAATGAGCGGAAACCGCCAGGAGGAAACGATGTCCAACTATAGAGTCAACTATGCAAATAAAAGGAAGTCGTCATGGGCTTGTGGCGCAAAGATTAAACTCACCAAGACTATAAAATTGGAGAGGATTACAGTTTCACGCCGCATTAGGATCCCTCATCCACTGAGTGGGGGGGGTCAAAGGTTATTAGCTGTATTTACAGAGTTTCTGGGTGTCTATCTGTTTGTCTTTCTGACTGACTGTCTTCTGACCTGTTTACCTCTTTTTACCGTCCGTCTGTCCGTCCGCCTGGCTGGCTGCCTGTCTGCACTTGAAAAAACTGAATTGATAAGTGCATATTGAATTCATTTTATTTTAACATAAATTCAAGGGATGAAGACACTGATTAGACTTTCAGTGAAACTTCTATTTCAGGTCGGGAACCAAAGAAATTGCAGCCGTCCTTATCAGGGAGATGTTGAGATTCTGTGATTGGGAGGTCTGAAAAATGGCATTTCAATGATTGGTTGTGGTAAGAGGCAAATTTCAGATGATTGAAAATAATGTGACTTAATCACGGAGAGGGAATATATACAAGTGATCTGACAAAAGCAGACAGGCTGAGATTCCTAGAGCTTTTGCAGAGTTAAGGTAATCGTTAATATCCATTTTGTTGCCCAAAAACCAATGTTGTTCTAAAGCTGATATATATACACTACCGTTCAAAAGTTTGGGGTCACTTAGAAATTTCCTTTTTGAAAGAAAAGCATGTTTGTTTGTCCATTAGAATAACATCAAATTGGTCAGAAAAACAGTGTAGGCATTGTTAATGTTGTAAATGACTATTGTAGCTGGAAACGGCAGATTTTTTATGGAATATCTACATAGGCGTACAAAGGCCCATTATCAGCAACCATCACTCCTGTGTTCCAGGAGTGATGGTGTTAGCTAATCCAAGTTTGTCATTTTTAAAGGCTAATTGATCATTAGAAAACCCCTTTGCAAAACTATGAAATAAAACATATGGAATCATGTAGTAACCAAAATCAAAATATATTTTATAAGTAGTCACCCTTTGCTTTTATGACAGCTTTGCACACTCTTGGCATTCTCTCAACCAGCTTCATGAAGTAGTCACCTGGAATGCATTTCAATTAACAGGATGTGCCTTGTTAAAAGTTAATTTGTGGAATTTCTTTCCTTCTTAATGCGTTTGAGCCAATCAGTTGTGTTGTGACAAGGTAGGGTTGTTATACAGAAGATAGCCCTATTTGGTAAAAGACCAAGTCCATATTATGGCAAGAACAGCTCAAATAAGCAAAGAGAAACGACAGTCCATCATTACTTTAAGACATGAAGGTCAGTCAATCAAGGAAAATTTAAAGAACTTTGAAAGTTTCTTCAAGTGCTGTCGCATAAACCATCAAGCTCTATGATGAAACTGGCTCTCATGAGGAACGCCACAAGAAAGGAAGACCCAGAGTTACCTCTGCTGCAGAGGATAAATTCAGTAGAGTTAACTGCACCTCAGATTGCAGCCTAAATAAATGCTTCACAGAGTTCAAGTAACAGACACATCTCAACATCAACTGTTCAGAGGAGACTGCGTGAATCAGGCCTTTTATGGTCGAATTGCTGCAAAGAAACCACTACTAAAGAACACCAATAATAATAAGAGACTTGCTTGGGCCAAGAAACACGCGCAATGGACATTAGACTGGTGGAAATCTATCCTTTGGTCTGATGAGTCCAAATTTGCGATTTTTGGTTCCAACCGCCATGTCTCTGCGAAACACAGAGTAGGTAAACGGATGATCTCCGCATGTGTGGTACACACCGTGAAGCATGGAGGAGGAGGTGTGATGGTGTGGGGGTGCTTTGCTGGTGACACTGTCGGTGATTTATTTAGAATTCAAGGCGCACTTAACCAGCATGGCTGCCACAGCATTCTGCAACGATACGCCATCCCATCTGGTTTGCGCTTAGTGGGACTATCATTTGGATAAGATGGCGCCGAAGAACATGGCTGACGTTTTACATTCTCCCAACCATTTGTGCAATTTTGTTATTTTTTTTGCGTTTTGTGTAACTTATTTTTTTACTTATTATGTACATAATGTTGCTGCTACCGTCTCTTATGACCGGAAAGAACTTCTGGACATCAGAAAAGTGATTACTCACCACGGACTGGAAGAAACTTTTTCATTTAACGAGTCTGACGAGAAGGATATCCTGCTTTCACTGGAACAGGCCCAGATCCCCGCCTTTTGCGTGAAAAAAAGACGCCGGAAAAGGGGACGCAGATTGGAGATCCTTCTGAGAAGCCAGAGGCAAGCGAGCGAGTAAACTCCCAATGCCTTCCATTCTCCTTGCTAACGTGCAATCGTTAGAAAATAAAGTTGATGACCTATTATTAAAACTATCCTACCAACGGGCATTAAAAATGGTAACATCTTATGTTTCACCGAGACGTGGCTGAACGAAGAAACGGACAATATAGAGCTGCCGGGATTTTCCATGCACCGGCAGAACAGAGACGCTACCTCTGGTAAGATGAGGGGTGGGGGTGTGTGTCTTTTTGTCAATAACAGCTGGTGCACGATGTCTAATATTAAAGAAGTCTCGAGGTATTGCTCGCCTGAGGTAGAGTACCTTATGATAAGTTGTCGGCCACAGTATTTACTAAGAGAGTTCTGATCTGTATTATTCGTAGCCATCTATTTACCACCACAAAGCAAAGCTGGCACTAAGACCACTCTCAACCAACTCTATAAGGCCATAAGCAAAGAAGAAAATGCTCACCCAGAAGCGGTGCTCCTAGTGGCCGGGGACATTAATGCAGGCAAAAAACTTAAATCAGTTCTACCAAATCTCACCGCCCTTTCTCACCTGGACAAAAGGAACACCTATGTGAGAATGCTGTTCATCGACTATAGCTTAGCGTTCAACACCATAGTGCCCACGAAGCTCATAATTAAGCTAAGGACTTTGGGACTAAACATTCCCCTCTGCAACTGGATCCTGGACTTCCTGACGGGCCGTCCCCAGGTGGTAAGAGTAGGCAACAATACGTCCGCCACGCTGATTCTTAGTACTTAGTCCCCTCCTGTATTCCCTGTTCACCCATGACTGCGTGGCCAAACATGACTCCAACACCATCATTAAGTTTGCTGATGACACAACAGTGGTAGGCCTGATCACCGACAACGATGAGACGGCCTATAGGGAGGAGGTCAGAGAACTGGCAGTGTTGTGCCAGGACAACAACCTCTCCCTCAATGTGAGCAAGACAAAGGAGCTGATCGTGGACTGCAGGAAAAGGCAGGCCGAACAGGCCCCCATTAACATTGACGGGGCTGTAGTTGAGCGGGTAGAGAGTTTCAAGTTCCTTCGTGTCCACATCACCAACAAACTATCATGGTCCAAACATACCAAGACAGTCGAGAAGAGGGCACAACAAAACCTTTTCCCCCTCTGGAGACTAAAAAATTTGGCATGGGCCCCTAGATTCTCAAAAGGTTCTACAGCTGCACCATCGAGAGCATCGAGAGCATCCCATAAGGCGCTACAGAGGGTTGTACGTACGGCCCAGTACATCACTGGGGCCAAGCTTCCTGTCATCCAGGACCTATATAATAGCCGGTGTCAGAGAAAAGCCCATAAAATTGTCAGAGACTACAGTCACCAAAGTTATAGACTGTTTTCTCTGCTACCGCACGGCAAGCGATACCGGAGCGCCAAGTCTAGGACCAAAAGGCTCCTCAACAGCTTCTACCCCCAAGCCATTAGACTGCTGAACAATTCATAAAAATTGCCACCAAACAATTTACATTGACCCCCCCTGTACACTGGTGCTACTCGCTGTTTGTTTGTTACCTATGCATAGTCACTTCGCCCCCACCTACATGTACAGATTACCTAAACTAGCCTGTACCCCTGCACACTGACTCGGTACCGGTGCCCCTTGTATATAGCCTCGTTATTCTTATTGTGTTACTTTTTATTATTACTTTTTATTTTAGCCTACTTGGTAAATATTTAATTTTTCTTTAACTTCCCTGTTGGTTAAGGGCTTGTAAGTAAGCATTTCACGGTAAAGTCTACACTTGTTGTATTCGGCGCATGTGGCAAATAAAGTTTGATTTGATTTGTTTTTCAACAGGACAATGACCCGAAACACACCTCCAGGCTGTGTAAGGGCTATTTGACCAAGAAGGAGAGTGATGGTGCTGCATCAGATGACCTGGCCTCCACAATCACCTGACCTCAGCCCAATTGAGATGGTTTGGGGTGCTTAGCATATGTGGGAACTCCTTCAAGACTGTTGGAAAAGCATTCCTCATGAAGCTGGTTGAGAGAATGCCAAGAGTGTGCAACGCTGTCGTCAAGGCAAACAGTGGCTACTTTGAAGAATCTAAAATCTAAAGTATATTTTGATTTGTTTTGATGTCTTCACTATTAGTCTAAAACGTAGAAAATAGTAAAAATTAAGAAAAACCCTTGAATGAGTAGGTGTGTCCAAACTTTGGACTGGTACTGTATATATATAGCGACCTTCTCAAGGTGGACGCCAACGTGTTATTTCCATATGAGACATACAATATATTTTAACAAGCTAGTAAGACTGCGGTGTTTTATGAAACACTCACTATTAACATTGCACTTTAGCAATGATTCCTTGTAAATGTGCGTCGCTAACGTTGCATAACAAACGTTGCATGGCAAACGTTTCGGCACCATGGACAGGGAAAGCAACCAACCCTAATCCAGGGACAAAGCCTGTGAAAACCGGGCACCGTTTCAGCACGTTAGACAGTTCCACATACATATATTATCGTTTCACTTTGTATCATCACACTTGAGTAATAATGCGTCGTAAAATGGGATGCTACATTGCAATTGTTTCAACACCATGGACAGGGAGAAACTGCGAAAGCTTTAAAGTCATTTTAGCTTGGACAGATACGCATAGAGCTCTTAATGAGAGACTATCCCTCACAGCTGTGCCCGGCTGTGGCTGTAGGCTGGAAGGCCTGCTGATAGATATAGTGTTAATCGTATTCATTTTCTTTTGAATACTTTAACTGCGCTTGTTTGAGCTTGCCTGGTGCCATGGATTCAACGTAATAGTCCAAAAAGTGAATCTCCCACCCATCTAACACACAAGGCAGGAACCCCAAACGCTTGAAGTAAATGAAAGAAAACAACAAACGAGTAATGGGTTGGTAGGGTTTGGGTTATGCAACGTAAACACACATCTTTGTTTGACTTACTATATTGAAGCGATGTACACTTACAACAAAGTTTGCTGTGGATGCCATGTAAGCTTGTTATAGGAACAGTGAGTTAATGAGCCAGGGAATGAGTGAGTGAAGGAGGGATCTTGCTCTTTTCTCTTAATTGTGTCATTAGTAACAGACATGTTATCAGTGGATGCTTCAATCAAGTACGTGCTAAATGCCTAAGTGTGTTGTACGTCTCCATTGTCAAGTCTGCAGAGATACTGACATGCCTCGGATGTCTCTGTCTTGGTGCATCGATTAGATTCCCTTCTCACCGAGCCTGGAAGTTTACGTATCGTTTTCCCAATGAACTGGCAATGTCTCCTGCCAAATTTGTTTGGAGGCTTCCTTCACTTGGCCAAGTTGCAGATATGGATCTACAGGATGTTTGGTGGTGAGAGAGTACTGTGATTATATTTTTCTTCCTAGCCTTTTTTCTTTTGTACTGCGACATGTTTTGTGAAATTGCAACCTAAATACATTTTGATTCAACACCCCAAAAAATCTGCCGATTTTGGGGTGCTTAAAATGTGGATGTTTTGATGGCAAGTAGTGTCGCAAGACTTAAAGTGGTAGTTCACTCCACAATCAAGGTTTGTCAGATTTTTTCTGACCTCCACAATGGGATAACGTCCCAAGCCATTTGTTCCAGCTATATATCCATATCCAGGTGTGTGGGCCTCAATCTCTATTTTCATCATCTCTATTTACCTGGTATTGACGAATCATCTTGACATCAGACCACTTTTGAGATCTGAAAGCATCTGACAAACTTTGATTTTGAACCTTGTTAAATAGCTAATTGTATTGCCACATCACTGTTTTCAGTCAAGCTACCATTTTATTGAATCATTTTGCCTCAACTTTCTTTTTCTACGGTGCGAAAAAATATATATTTTTATTTTTTATTGAAAAATTAACCACATTGTATTCCCAGTCAGAACAGAGAAAGGGAGAATTCAGATGTTAAATTACATCATAGACTAAATTAAAAGTGTGCTGTCATATTTCTTTGAGAATATTGGTTGCCGTAACTCAATTATTAACAAAGAACTAATATGCTGCTTTAATAGTATAATCCCAATAGCGAGGCACAGCCTTCAGAAGTGTGCAGAAATACAGCTATTTCTTCATGGCGGCATTCCAACACAATTTGTCTGTAATTATTCTCTAAAATGAATAGATTGGTTAGCTAAAGAGGATTTGGTTCGCTTTTATCTCCTTTAGGTATTCGTAACACACTCCGAAGCAATGACTGTACAGACACGATAGTGCTTGTAGGGTATAAAAGCCATGTTAGTTTTATATCCACTTGGTGTTGTTCCACCTGTGGCAGCTTGTTTCAGATTTTCCTGGATTTGTGTTCCAGTCATGAAAGACTTGCTCCAGCCTCCCATCTCTCTACCTCATCACACTATTCCTCCTGTTATCATCTCTATGTCCTTCAACTTCCTGGTGAGAGAGGCCAATGCCCTGTCTTCCTATGACAAAACAACAGGGTAAACAACCAAGATGGGTTTCTATTGTTTTCTGTTAATTAGGGCCTATTTTTAATATTTCACAGAACTGGTCGGCAGCGTGGCAGCTCTATATTTACGAATGAAAACAAGTGGTTTCACCGCGAATGTGGATTCACTTCAAACAAAACAGAGACAGACACAGAGGCTCACTCACACACACACACACACACACACACACACACACACACACACACACACACACACACACACACACACACACACACACACACACACACACACACACACACACACACACACACACACACACACACACACACATACACTCACTCAAGTGCACATGTCGTACGTCACACACACACACACACACACACACACACACACACACACACACACACACACACACACACACACACACACACACACACACACACACACACAATGATTACATCAATATATAAAAGGTGTGTGTGTGTGTGCATGGTACATAGGCACATCCTCTCTTCTTCTCTGCTACATTCAAACATGTGATGTCCAGCATAGAGGACAAAATGGCTGGTGCTGAGCAGAAAAGATGAAAAAGGGTGAATAAGATTTTTTTCTCTTATTTCCTATACGGGCTAATTATAGTACTTACTTTCAGAAGTAGAACAATTGCAAAAGCCTAATATTGTGATATCAAATAATTACCAGATAAATGCAGACAGGATTACAGTAATTAAATAGCACAATTCTTTATATGTGTATCTCTAACATATGCATTATTAAGTTCTTTATCTGTGTGTAATAATTTCAAGTGGCAAAATCCCCTTGCAGTGAAAAAGTTCTGCCCAGAGTTGAATATTAGAAACTCACAATAGCAATTATCATGTATTCCCTTAGGACAAACATAACCGCAAAGCGCGAGGCTTGAATTATCTTTAGTGTTTTTTTTAAGGTAGGCTATAAACTGGCTTCTCTTTTGCTTGGAGAGAGAGAGGAGATGAGGGAGCAGGGAGGAGGAATAGAGGTTTACATATGGGTTTAAGGGGAGGGGGAAAAAGAGAGGGGAGGGAGGGAGACAGGGAGAGTTTTAATAAATATCTTGATTGCATACTGATACACCACTGTATCTACTCCTTCGTAAAAAATATTCCACAACGACAAGTTTAGCATTCAACACGTGTCGCGGGAGTGATGAAGAGAGAGGTTGCTAGGTGACGAGGCGTATATACTGAATTTTAACAAAATAACTGGTGAGAGGGGAAAAATTGGGAGGGAGGTAGTCAGCAACATGTAGGTTCGCTGAGTACAGAAAAGCTCGACACTGTGTATCGGTGCAACATTTCAATAGATAGGCTACACATCGGGAGATCACCCGCAGGATATGGTCAGAAGAGGAATGGATGTATTGTGGATGGAGAGACGAGGGGAGAAGAGAGTGTCGGGCTCCTGAAAAACAGTGAGTATTTTCTCCTCGCTGTGAGGCTGATATGTTTAGGTTTCCTTTAAGAAGTGTTCCAAGATTTGCCCTTCAAATTCTGCTGAATGTTATGCACGGGGACCGGAATAGTGGCGTAGCGTTTCTCGAGGCTATATATGTGTCGACTCGTATGGGTAGCTAGCTTGATGGATAGGCGACAACTGGCCGGTGCGCGAGACTTTGACCCCTCTGTCATTGATGCGCGTGCACACTCCAAGAGCTCTGACTATTTCCAGACTCACATTGCACATGCATAGCCTACTGTACACACACACTGGCACGGGCTTTTATTCACACACACACACGCGTCCTGAGTCACCACACATAACTTACATTAGTGATGAAAGAAATGTGGACCTTTCTTACCTCACCAAAATCCGCATGTGTATCTGGGTACATTACCATTCCTCATTAATATGCCATGTCGACCACATTGCCTTCATTTGAAGTCGGTTTATGCGCATGTGTGCGTTTGTCCTTTCTATTGTTTTCTTGTCCAGGGAGAACACTTTGTAGCCTTTTCCCTGCCACATCTCCTGCTATTTGCCCAAGACAGCTTTCAGATGTTGAATCAATCCTAGAGCTTTCTGTATGTACCCAATACCCATCTGTCAGCTGTTCACCCCACTATATTCATTGGGAGACAGCTCTTTGAATTGCAATTCTGAGCTGTGCACAAGTTAATTTGCTCTGATCTTATCAGAATTCTTAAGGCGAACTATCCTACTTGCACTGATGTTGTGTGTATTTCAGTGGAGGCTCCTCAGAGGAGGAAGTGGAGGACCATTCTCCTCAATGAATTTCATAAAAATAAATATAGTGAAATATTAAAAAGTTATCCTTTTTAGATAAAACTATACAAAATATATTCACATCACCAAATAATTTATTAAAATGCACTGTTTTGCAATGAAGGTCTACAGTAGCCTCAGCAGCACTCTGTGGGGTAGCACCTTGGTGTAGCCGAAGGACAGCTAGCTTCCGTCCTCCTCTGGGTACATTGACCTCAATACAAAACCTAGGAGGCTCATGGGTCTCATAGACCTACACAGTAATTATGACAGCTTCCGGAGGACGTCCTCCAGCCTATCACAGCTCTTGCAGCATGAACTGACATGTTGTCCACCCAATCAAAGGGTTAGAGAAAGACAATAGTTTATTTCAAAATGAAGGAGAAGTAAGAGAGAGAGTGAGCTAGCTAGCTATATTTCGTATTACAGTGCATTTGGAAAGTATTCAGACCCCTTCACCTTTTACACATTTTATTATTTTACAGCCTTGTTCTAACATTGATTAAATAGTTTTTTCCCCCTCATTAATGTACAAAACTGAAATATCACATTTATATAAGTATTCAGACCCTTTACTCAGTACTTTTTTAAAGTTCCTTTGGCAGCGATTACAGCCTTGAGTCTTCTTGGGTATGACACTACAAGCTTGGCACACCTGTATTTGGGGAGTTTCTTACAAGCATGGCACACCTGTATTTGGGGCGTTTCTTCCATTAATCTCTGCAGATCCTCTCAAGCTCTGTCAGGTTGGATGGGGAGCGTCGCTGCACAGCTATTTTCAAGTCTCTCCAGAGGTGTTAGATCGGGTTCAAGTACGGGCTCTGGCTGGGCTACTAAAGGACATACAGAAACTTGGCTGTGTGCTTAAGGTCGTTGTCCTGTTGGAAGGTGAACCTTCACCCAAGTCTGAGGTCCTGAGCGCTCTGGAGCAGGTTTTCATCAAGGATCTCTCAGTACTTTGCTCCGTTCATCATTCCCTCGATCCTGACTAGTCTCCCAGTCCCTGCCACTGAAAAACATTCTCACAGCATGATGCTGCCACCACCATGCTTCACCGTGGGGATGGTGCCAGATTTCCTCCAGATGTGACACTTGGCATTCAGGCCAGATAAATCTAGCTTTCATCTGACCAGAGAATCTTGTTTCTCATGGTTTGAGAGTCCTTTAGGTGCCTTTTGGCAAACTCCAAGCGGGCTGTCATGTGCCTTTTACTGAGGAGTGGCTTCCGTATGGCCACTCTACCAAAAGGACTGATTGGTGGAGTGCCGCAGAGATGGTTGTCCTTCTGGAAGGTTCTCCCATCTCCACAGAGGAACTCTGGAGCTCTGTTAGAGTGCCCATCAGGTTCTTGGTCACCTCCCTGTCCAAGGCCCTTCTCCACCGATTGCTCAGTTTGGGATGGCCGGCCAGCTCTATGTCAAAGCTTCTTCTTTTTAATATTGATGGAGGCCACTGTGTTCTTGGGGACTTGCAGCAATGTTTTGTCTGTGCCTCGACACAATCCTTTCTCGGAGCTCTATGGACAATTCCTTCGACCTCATGGCTTGTTTTTTGCTCTGACATGCACTGTCAACTGTGGGACCTTATATAGACAGGTGTGTGCCTTTCCAAATCATGTCCAATCAATTGAATTTACCACATCTCAAGGATGATCAATGGAAACAGGATGCACCTGAGCTCAATTTCGAGTCTCATTGCGAAGGGTTTGAATACTTATGTAAATAAGGTATTTCTGTTATGTATTTTAATACATTTTCAAAAATGTCTAAACACCTGTTTTTGTTTTGTCATTATGGGGTATTGTGTGTAGATTGATGAGTAAAAAATGTATTTAATACATTTTAGAATAAGGCTGTGACGTAACAAAATGTGGGTAAAAGTCAATGGGTCTGAATACTTTCCGAATGCACTGTATATATATATATTTTTTTTTTTAAACTTTCACTTACTTAGCTAGCAAATGTAGCTAGGTAGTTTAGCCTACTCAAACACCCGGTTCAGAGAGGGATGCTATGTTAGCTAGCTGGCTATGGCTATTCAACACGGGAACTCTTCCAAGTCAAGGTAAGCATTTGGTTTTATTAATTTATTGCCACCGGAGCCCACCGGTGTAACTAACTGCTTGCTATAAACTGTACTGCATAATTGTAGCAGGTTAACTAATGCGTTAGTTCTAGTAGCTATGTTGACTATGACCTTAATATAGTGAAAACGATGTAGACTGTGTGTAGCGGTTATGGTAGGAAAGTTTGGCTTGGAAAGGTTTTTTCCCCTGATAATAGACAGCTGTTGTATTGTGCACTGAAGTCCACAAGCAAAGGGTAAAGGTCAGAAGAGGAGAGAACGTAGATGTATGAAGGAGTTATACATACAACGAGCAAAGTGATCATGTGGTTTATGGGTTCGTTCACTCTGGCTATGTACTCTGATTTCAGAGCACTCTAGTCTGAGTGCCAGAGCGCAGAATAACGGATTAATTTACGAACGCGCAACACCCGTTGAATATGACCGGTGCCAGTAAATGTCGGCAAAATAACGTAATTTAATTTTTGCCAGCAGTTCAGTTACAGTCACCAACACTCTAGATAACAGGAAAACAGCCTAACCAGCTCTGCTAGGGCGAGTAACATGGTCAGAGTCAGGTGTTCTCTCATTTGTGTCTGGAAGTAGCTAGCAAGCTAGCCAACTTTAGCCAGTTAGCTTAAGTTCTTCACTGACGTTTTGAGGTCAGAATGCTCGGATCAACCCTACTCGTCGGCCAGAGCGTCCAGTGTGCGCTCTGAACGCTCCGAGGGCGAAACGCTCTGAATTTACAAACGCCCACAGCGAACTCTGAGTTCACTCTGGCACCCCAGAGTGAATTTATGAACACACCCTATAGGCTATATGGCTATTAATTCCGCCGATTCTGTTGAAAAAACTTTTCTTAAACGGAAGCAAACAAAATGAACCGGGGATAAACATACCTGAATTTGTCCAATAGAAACTCTCGTTTGCAACTGTTGGAGTGATGATTATAACCTAGATGAACTAGATGCAGGCAAGAGCGTGCAAGGTGGTGTTGAATGTGTGTCACTGTATGTCACCTTGATTACTCTAATTTCTCTCGACCTGTGCACCTACATTGTAAAACGTTCATTCATAGGCTAGGTTGTAGCAACCTCATGATGAGTATAGGGAAAATTTGAGTATCATGTAGTAGCCTAAACCCATCGACGTTACGTTGAACCGGGTGAATGGAATATGAATAAGAGTCATCCAATATGCTGGAATATAAATGAGGCCATGCTCATGAAAAAGAAAATGGTCCCCCCCTCATCATAAACGGCACCAACCGCCACTGATGTAAATTGAGTAAATACTTGATCTGTAGGCTAGTGGCATGTTTAAATAACATTTGCATCCTTAAACGGTCCATGGGTACACTGATTCTTGTGAAAACTAATATTGTAGGCCTTTTATTTCTATCCTAGAGCAAGTTGAAACAGGGCTTTTCATTGATCATTATGAGATAGATAGCCTTGAAGGGACACTTTCCATGTTTGGGGTTCTCAAGTGCTTGACAGCATGGAATCTTGACTGTAGCCTGAAAACTCCGTGTTCAGTTGATGACACCGTGCCCGACTTGTTTTCTTTGTTAGTTATTCTGGACTAGACATGTGTGCATGAAAGCGGGTGGGATTTGCTATTGGACTATAATGGACCTAGTTTCACGTGTCATCAATTTTCACACACACAATATGCAACAGTCCACACAATCTAATTTCGTTTTTTTTTCTCTGTGAAACCGATTGTGGAACTAGTGCTAATCCAAAATGCTCCATTTCATCCATTTCATCCGGGAAGGAAGTTGAAACACATCTTACCATTTGTCATCAGCTGATATCATGGCCTCTGAATGAGTTATCCCAGAGTTATCCCAGAGGAACCCTTTTATGTAGAGAACCAAATCCCGACAAAGGCAGACCCAAGTCACTCAGGGGAGGCTTCTCTCAGACAGTTGTTTCAGCTCTGAGTAACTCTCGACTTGTTGGGACTTGTCACAGTAAATCACCAGAGTAATGTGACACTCAGAAGTTCAGGTCCACCGAGTAGGAGACAGAGGAGGAAGAGAAGTAGGGCTGCACCTGTAGTGTCACCTGAGGATTCAGTTCTGTGCTTCCAACTTCCAGGCAGGGGCGGGTTGTGTTCATTAAGGCACACGATGGAAAACGTTTCAAGCAACAGAAAATGAGTCCAGGTAGTTCCTTCCTGTTTCAGCCTGTTTTCTACCATTTGGTGCCTAATGAACACAACCCCTACCACAGACAAAGAACAGAAAGCAGGATGTCCTTTCATATCGAGTACACCTTTACAAAAGTGATTCTTCATCCCTGAGAATGGCACTCAGTCTGAGGTGTTTCATTGAGTCACTTGTGTATGAATGAATGGTTGTTGGCTGCATGACATTGTCAGCTATGTTAGTGGGGGCCTTGGACTGAAATCACCTGTTCTGCTTAGCGGAGGAAAGGAGGCCATTTTAGCTTCACCTTCTTTAGCGACAAGCCAAGTGGCTTGATGGTGATGGTGATGGTGATGGTGGTGAAATTGTTGGTTGGTTTGGCTACACCCAGGGGACCCACCATGAGACTTTCTCAGCTTTCCTGACTGACAAAAAAAATTGGATTAAGCCTTCGATCCGACTTAACGTCAAAGTAGTGAGCTGGAGGTGGGGGTCTGCCTTAAGGTCGCATCCAATGACGACCGCCTGAACGTACGTGACAGAATAATATGATCGGAACCTCACCTTCGACTCACCCAGACCCTGTTTGAAGGCCACTCCGAAACTTCTGAACCACATCTTCATTCCAAATGCTCTATTGTCGCTGTTTGGCTACGTAGCCTAGTCAGTTAGCCTACAGTAGGCTAGGCTAAATGCAGGCCTAAAGGCTATCCTTCTCAGTATCAGATCCCATTGACCAAAGAAGGCGCCGTCTCATTTAACACAAGCCTATCTGCGAGCCGATATATCTAATGTTCAAATTAACTTTCAAAATTCATCAATGCTCCTTTTCTGTTTTTATCGGCTGTGTGTAAGCTAGTAAGACTTTTCAATGATAACCAACTCAAGCTTCTTGCCTCGGTGACTCAGAGAACTGGTGTTTAATGGTGCCTCTAGTATCACTGTTTGCATATTTACAGTGCAGCCAGCCAGTATCTATCCATTGCAAATAGGCCTGTGGTATATCATGGCTATAGTGTAGGTGTCGCAATCTCTACTCTACTTCTAAAGCACAAAACCTGATAACGTCCCACGACAAGGAACCACACAATGCCCGTGAATTAATACTTGTTCTTTACTGTGAGCTGAGCACTCTTTCCAAAGTCTTCAGGTTACATTTTTTTTGGGGGGGGGGGTCATCTTGATCAAATGCATTCAGGGGACCCCAACCTTGATTGTTCAAGATTTTTTTTTAAGCTTGGGCAAACAGTTTGGTATGGAGAGTCTCTATGCTTGACGATGGTGGGGCTGATACTGTCTAAATAATACTAGCTATAACGGTTGTTGAGAACACTGTGGAACAGATTGGTTTGCTTTCTGTTAACATTGCGTTTTAATCGGGTCGTAAATTGCGTCTCCCTTATCGTAGAGAGCTAACATTCGGCTCACGGCATTGATCGTAAATCCCCTTCGTCCAAATGTAAATTGACATTTCATTTGCACACTTTGGCTTGATGAAGTCACTGCTTCGACCTGCTCGGCCACAGCCTCTTGTACCAGTGTGACTGGAAACGTCTGTCTTCATTTCGCTTCCTCTTAGGAGAGCAATTGAGCTTCAGCCAGCTACTCTACGACACCGACCAACACAAATGATTACACATCTCGGATCAGCTGTGTTTTTTTGGGGTTTTTTTCTTAGTCAGTTCTACTGACAGGCAGGTTTATTGGTCGGTCGCTTGATTGGCAGCTGGTTGTCTGACAGAGCCGATGAATAAGTCTGTGGACCTTTTTCACAGAGGCAGGTTTTTGGCTCAAACCCCAGTACAGTATGTTCAGAACATGTCTAGGAATAGAGAAAGAGAGAGAGAGAGAGAGAGAGAGAGAAACCGAGAGAGCGAGGGAGCTGAATGAGGCATAAGAGGAAGACAATTTATACAGACTGAAATAAAGAGTTATGTGTGTGTGTTGTCTCTGGTATAGATTCGTTTTTTTCTTCTCTATTGTCTTCCGTTCTTCCCAGGTGTACTTTCCCTCCGATAGGTCTGTTTGTGTACAGACCCTGCCAATTTCTTTGTCTCTCTTTACCTTCAACAACTTTAATTCCACCTTAGCACCAAACCACAAAACCACAGCCAAGGCATTTTACATAATTATTCCTCAAATAGATGGATCTACTGTCAGACACATGGATTTAATAAAGCTGGTCATACAGTGGGGAGAACAAGTATTTGATACACTGCTGATTTTGCAGGTTTTCCTACTTACAAAGCATGTAGAGGTCTGTAATTTTTATCATAGGTACACTTCAACTGTGAGAGACGGAATCTAAAACAAAAATCCAGAAAATCACATTGTATGATTTTTAAGTAATTAATTTGCATTTTATTGCATGACATAAGTATTTGATCACCTACCAACCAGTAAGAATTCCGGCTCTCACAGACCTGTTAGTTTTTCTTTAAGAAGCCCTCCTGTTCTCCACTCATTACCTGTATTAACTGCACCTGTTTGAACTCGTTACCTGTATAAAAGACACCTGTCCACACACTCAATCAAACAGACTCCAACCTCTCCACAATGGCCAAGACCAGAGAGCTGTGTAAGGACATCAGGGGTAAAATTGTAGACCTGCACAAGGCTGGGATGGGCTACAGGACAATAGGCAAGCAGCTTGGTGAGAAGGCAACAACTGTTGGCGCAATTATTAGAAAATGGAAGAAGTTGAAGATGACAGTCAATCACCCTCGGTCTGGGGCTCCATGCAAGATCTCACCTCGTGGTGCATCAATGATCATGAGGAAGGTGAGGGATCAGCCCAGAACTACACGGCAGGACCTGGTCAATGACCTGAAGAGAGCTGGGACCACAGTCTCAAAGAAAACCATTAGTAACACACTACGCCGTCATGGATTAAAATCCTGCAGCGCATGCAAGGTCCCCCTGCTCAAGCCAGCGCATGTCCAGGCCCGTCTGAAGTTTGCCAATGACCATCTGGATGATCCAGAGGAGGAATGGGAGAAGATCATGTGGTCTGATGAGACAAAAATAGAGCTTTTTGGTCTAAACTCCACTCGCCCTGTTTGGAGGAAGAAGAAGGATGAGTACAACCCCAAGAACACCATCCCAACCGTGAAGCATGGAGGTAGAAACATCATTCTCTGGGGATGCTTTTCTGCAAAGGGGACAGGACGACTGCACCGTATTGAGGGGAAGATGGATGGGGCCATGTATCGCGAGATCTTGGCCAACAACCTCCTTCCCTCAGTAAGAGGATTGAAGATGGGTCGTGACTGGGTCTTCCAGCATGACAACGACCCGAAACATACAGCCAGGGCAACTAAGGAGTGGCTCCGTAAGAAGCATCTCAAGGTCCTGGAGTGGCCTAGCTAGTCTCCAGACCTGAACCCAATAGAAAATCTTTGGAGGGAGCTGAAAGTCCATATTGCCCAGCGACAGCCCCGAAACCTAAAGGATCTGGAGAAGGTCTGTATGGAGGAGTGGGCCAAAAAACCCTGCTGCAGTGTGTGCAAACCTGGTCAAGAACTACAGGAAACGTATGATCTCTGTAATTGCAAACCAAGGTTTCTGTACCAAATATGAAGTTCTGCTTTTCTGATGTATCAAATACTTATGTCATGCAATAAAATGCAAATTAATTACTTAAAAATCATACAATGTGATTTTCTGGATTTTTGTTTTAGATTCCGTCTCTCACAGTTGAAGTGTACCTATGATAAAAATTACAGACCTCTACATGCTTTGTAAGTAGTAAAACCTGCAAAATCGGCAGTGTATCAAATACTTGTTCTCCCCACTGTATAACAATAAGGCCAGTCTTTGGGGGTTTACGTTGTGCCCAACAGGTCGTTAATCTTTGGTGGCACTGCATGGGGCGTGTAGATAGGCACCTTTGCCGATTCTTTATTGTGGCGTGACAACCGAGACACCCACCGGCGGAGACCTGTAATCCGCCAGCTCCCCTGGGGTCAAAGTTGAGGATCGTGAGCCAGCTAAATACCAACTCATTAGGCCTGGCCAAATGGGACTCTGGAGACATGAAACCCTTAGAAGCGTGTGAGAGACTGAGGGAGCCACAAGGGAGGGAGAGGGAGTAGGATAGAGGGAAGAGAGGCAGGAGAGGAAAGAAGGAGAAACAAACGAGGGAGTGTGATAGATAGGATGTGGGAGAGGGAGAGAGGGACAGGCCAGGGATAGATAGAGAGGGAGTGGGAGATAGATGGAATGGTAGAGAGAGAAGAGAGAGAGAGAAAGATAGAGGCAGAATGACGATACCAAGGGGGGGTCGAGGGAGCAAGAGACACCCTCAGCATCCTATAACCCACTGGGCACACATCCCCCCCACCCACCGTCCTTGGTCTGTCCTCATGTCTCTCCTTCGTCTTATCCACTTCCCCTCCCACCCCTCTTGCTCTCTCACTTGCCTGATTTTACCTTTCCTTCTTCCCCTGTCATTTCCTGAAGAAAAAAATATCTGATCATCCTCTGCCCCTTTACCCATAACTCCCTTCACCAGCTTCCCTTTAAATCTAATGAAGGTCATGTTTATTAAAAACATTGTTAGCAAGGTCACCGGTTAGCCTGTTGATTACTTCTTTGCAGAGGGAGCAGACGCTGTTAAATACCTCAGTGCTTCCTCCGAGCAGGCCAGCATTCATTGATTCCTTCCCCTCCCATCATCCATAGCCGCAGCATATGGGGAATGAAGAATGTCGCCAATGACCCTCAGCAAATGTAATGTGATATGTATTTTTGGAGTAGCAATTATTGATAGAAATAATATTGCTCCTTTGTATGCAGAGTGCTATGGGGCAAGGTTTGTTCCCAGTACAATTTCCACCACCAAATTACTTTCATGCAAAGACGACGCGTGAGGTAATGCATCACATCCCCAATAAATTGGAATGCGATGTTCAATTCAATTCAATTTTATTTTATATAGCCCTTCGTACATCAGCTAATATCTCGAAGTGCTGTACAGACACCCAGCCTAAAACCCCAAACAGCTAGTAATGCAGGTGTAGAAGCACGGTGGCTAGGAAAAACTCCCTAGAAAGGCCAAAACCTAGGAAGAAACCTAGAGAGGAACCAGGCTATGAGGGGTGGCCAGTCCTCTTCTGGCTGTGCCGGGTGGAGATTATAACAGAACTATGCCAAGATGTTCAAAAATGTTCATAAGTGACAAGCATGGTCAAATAATAATCATGAATAATTTTCAGTTGGCTTTTCATAGCCGATCATCAAGAGTTGAAAAACAACAGGTCTGGGACAGGTGGCGGTTCCATAACCGCAGGCAGAACAGCTGAAACTGGAATAGCAGCAAGGCCAGGCGGACTGGGGACAGCAAGGAGTCACCACGGGCGGCAGTCCCGACGCATGGTCCTAGGGCCCAGGTCCTCCGAGAGAAAGAAAGAGAGAAGGAGAAAATTAGAGAGAGCCAAGATTTTCAAAATGTTCATAAATGACAAGCATGGTCAAATAATAATCAGGAATAAATCTCAGTTGGCTTTTCATAGCCGATCATTAAGAGTTGAAAACAGCAGGTCTGGGACAGGTAGGGGTTCCATAACCGCAGGCAGAACAGTTGAAACTGGAATAGCAGCAAGGCCAGGCGGACTGGGGACAGCAAGGAGTCACCACGGCCGGTAGTCCCGACGTATGGTCCTAGGGCTCAGGTCCTCCGAGAGAAAGAAAGAGAGAAGGAGAAAATTAGAGAGAGCATACTTAAATTCACACAGGACACTGGATAAGACAGGAGAAGTACTCCAGGTAACCAACTGACCCTAGCCCCCCGACACATAAACTACTGCAGCATAAATACTGGAGGCTGAGACAGGAGCGGTCAGGAGACACTGTGGCCCCATCCGAAGAAACCCCCGGACAGGGCCAAACAGGAAGGATATAACCCCACCCACTTTGCCAAAGCACAGCCCCCGCACCACTAGAGGGAAATCCTCAACCACCAACATTACAATCCGGAGACAAGGCCGAGTATAACCCACAAAGGTCTCCACCACAGCACAAACCAAGGGGGGGCGCCAACCCAGACAGGAAGATCACGTCAGTAACTCAACCCACTCAAGTGACGCACCCCTCCTAGGGACGGCATGAAAGAGCACCAGCAAGCCAGTGACTCAGCCCCTGTAACAGGGTTAGAGGCAGAGAATCCCAGTGGAGAGAGGGGAACCGGCCTGGCAGAGAATGCGATGTTCTTTATTTACAGCCACAAAATCAGTAGGAAATGATGAATATTGCTTCTTGTGTGTCCTTATTTGGTGCAAAATGTAATGGGAAATACTAGTGCGTAATGTAATGATTTGTATTTCATCCAGGCAAACCCTTTAGACCATTTATCTTAACTACTTAAAGTAGTGTTGCATAACTAACTGCTGTGCTCAGTGTGAGGGAATTGGAGTATATTTTTTGTTAGAGAAAAAGAGGTATGTTTACGTGTTTAAAGCTCAGGGAGCCCTGTTTCTGTTCCGTTGTTCTCCTGGGACTTCCTTGGAAACAAGACAGATCACCTCGAGGGGATTTTGAAATATTTTTTTTGTTTTGTTATATATAAATATATAAATAGAATAAGATAAATATAGTAACTGCCAGTCTGTCTGACAATGTATATATTACACATGCATCGAGCTGTACCTACAGTAGATGCTGTAGCAGGAGGAAGACATCTTTAACTACGTGAAATTCCATTTCTGTCAGACATGGAGTCACGGAGTGCCATGAAAAGCAGTTTGCTTTGACAAAATTGAATTGAATCTTACTCTATGTGAGTGTGTATAAGATTGTGTGTGTATGAGAGTGTGTGTGTGTGTGTGTGTGTGTGTGTGTGTGTGTGTGTGTGTGTGTGTGTGTGTGTGTGTGTGTGTGTGTGTGTGTGTGTGTGTGTGTGTGTGTGTGTGTGTGTGTTTGCGTGCGAGAGCGTTTGTGTGTGTGTGTGTGTGTGTGAATGTCCTTCTGTGTGTCAGGGGGCTGGTCAAGTCATCTTTAAGCTTATTAGGGAGGGTCCTGACTTATGGGTCATGAGATGTTTTGAGCACACCTGACTGTCCATCACACTCCTGCTAATGGTGTTAATGGTGCTAATGGTGTTAATGGTGCTAATGGTGTTAATGGTGCTAATGGTGTTAATGGTGCTAACGGTGTGCCACAGTGCCAGCGGATGCCGTTTGGAGTAAGACAGGGACAGACAGTTCCTCATAAGCCTTGTGCTGCTCTGGACAAGAGCAGAAAGTCTGGCAACACTGAGACGGCCAGAAAGAGAGACTGGACACAATCACGCTGTCTGTGGGCTCCGCCCGTCCATTTCCTTCATGGGCAGTGCAGTTACTAATGGCTACCGGTTATCTTGTTTTCCCGGAGAGCGTTTTTGAGCTGACCGTGCTATATGATCACCACAGAAGATTCATGTTGGAGCTGAACATGCAATACGACCGTCAACGCAAGATGCGGGAGCTTTTGGAGGGGAAATATGAGGACATCCATTCATGTTGTAAAACCCATTAGGCCTGTAAGCCGTTGACAACCAAGACAAATAGATATGGGGAGGAGTTCAAGGATGTAAACCCTCTATGCTAATGCCTGGATAGATAACGTGGCTACAGAGTTCCGTCCAGTACTTACAGCTGAAACTGCTCATGCAGGCCAGGATATTCATTATCCATTCATACAGCCGTGTGTTTGACAGCAATCTCTGGGGAGCCACAGCGTACAGCAACTCTGACCTGTATTCTAATCATCTTCTCCCAACGCTATTTCCCTAACCCCTATACCACTCTACAGCCATGATACCGCAGGGCCCATTTAACATAGGCAACAAACAATGCACTCCATGCCAGTGGAAGACCATAAAACTCCTGTGTATGAGAGCTCTGGGGAGTGACAACAAGCTGACTGGTGTTAGGGCCAACGGATGGAATGCTAGCCTGGAATGATTGGTCCGGAACCCGTATGTATGGTTTGTAGTGCGGTTTGTACTGGATTTAGCCGTATCCCCTTCGAACGGAGTGCAGAACCTGTGTCTGTACTGGTGTGTACTGGTTTCATACGGTTTGAACTAGATTAATCCCTATGGCCTGCGGACTGAGTACGGCACCTGTGTGGTTTGTACTGTTTTCATATGGTCTGTACTGGTTTCATATGGTCTGTACTGGTTTCATATGGTCTGTACTGGTTTCATACGGTCTGTACTGGTTTCATACGGTCTGTACTGGTTTCATACGGTCTGTACTGGTTTCATATGGTCTGTACTGGTTTCATATGGTCTGTACTCGTTTCATACGGTCTGTACTGGTTTCATACGGTCTGTACTGGTTTCATACGGTCTGTACTGGTTTCATACGGTCTGTAGTGGTTTCATACGGTCTGTAGTGGTTTCATATGGTCTGTACTGGTTTCATATGGTCTGTACTGGTTTCATACGGTCTGTACTGGTTTCATATTGTCTGTACTGGTTTCATACGGTCTGTACTGGTTTCATATGGTTTGTACTGGTTTCATATGGTCTGTACTGGTTTCATACAGTCTGTACTGGACTCAGCCACTTGCCCTTTGGGCTGTATCGGGGAAACATATTCAAGAGTCTTTCTCCCTGTGAAAAAGGGTGAGGCCATTAGGTTTCATGGCAGGTTCTGCCCATAGGCTTAACTGGGGTAGGCAGTAGTAATATCCAACTTAATTATGCAACAGGCCGGGTTCGGGTGAGCCATTTTTCACTCATTCGGGCTGAGGTCTGGCTCTGTCTGAATGGTATATTGAGGGTAGTGTTAAATATTTCCCTCTACTACCGTCCCCTAGATACAGTATATCCTCTAGCCCTACTTTATTGCCTTCTCTTTCACTTTCCAGCCACTGTGGCTATCTGGCTCCTATATCCTATATCTGGCTCCTATATCACTCCTATATTTTCTCTCTCTATTCCACGACTGCTACGGTTTATTTTTGTTTGTCCCCCCCCTTTTTCCCCAAACTGATCACTTCATTGTGATCCCCCTCTTTTTATGCATTTCTTCCTCAGATGATGACTTGGCATCAAAAGGAGGGTTGCGAAAATGGAATAAGATAGAGAGAGAGAGAGTGAGAGAACAAGGCAGGAAGAAGCTGTTGGTTTGGGGGTGTGAGGAGAACATTACGTCAGCAAGCCTTCTGGTTCAAAGCAATGACATCAGCCACGGACGCTAGGAGAAATAACAGGCTCTAGGAGACGGACGGCCAGATGCTGATTGTGTATGCACGTTGCTCTGCGCGTTAGTGATCTGGAGAGAGTGTGTTTTCGACTGTGTGTATTTGTGTGTGCCCCAAGGGGATAGGGAGGGTTAATTAAAGAGAGTGAAGGGAAAGGGGGGGTGAGAAGGAAGGGGGATTGGCGGGGGTGGGGGGGTTGGCACGCTAAGCGACTTCAAAATGATTCATTGCTTTACATCTCCTTACGTTTCGCGTACAGTCCCATAGCCTGATTCGACTGCACGGAGCATTACCCCACCTCAACCACAATTGTTTAAAAAAAATGTGCATACACACACCTACCTCGACTTAATTCTTCCTTCCGCCACAGTTGTATTTGTATTGTAATTTAGCCCGGTCCGTTTAGATATACAGTACCTGTTGGTGGTTTATGGCTGCAAATACCTATAGCTTAGCTTTAAAGCTCTCCAATGGTGTGGGACCGAACCATGAATCAGCTCCTGGGGTAATGAATTCTGATGTCCCGTAGGGGGGAGGGTTGAGTTCAAGGGGTGAGCACTCCTACTCTAGTCCCTAAGCAGTGAGCTTATGTTCCTCTGTAGTTCACTGTACTTGGCTTTACGCTTACACTGACCTTAATTGATGTTGATCGATCGTATGGTAGGTGATGCAGGCCTCCCCTTCACATTTCATCCACCCCTCCGTCTAGCGCAATCTCTCTGCCCCACTGCGACTCTCTCTCTCTTTCGCTCTCTCTCTCTCTCTCTCTTTCGCTCTCTCTCTCTCTCCCCCCTTCCCTGTTGAAACCTGCTCTTTGTAGATGAGGCACAGTGGAAAGCGCCCCTTTTCCCATTACGCCTAACCCCCCCTCTCTCTTCCACTTAATAGTTTTTCAATAGTATCCCTCGCCACTGCAGCTCCTACTTACTTCTATGCGCATCATTGCTCCTCTCCTCACTAACTTATCCTTTCTTCTCCCCTCTCCACTTCAGGTCCCTTTTCGCCTGTGAACCGCCGCCACCACTCCGCCCACCAAACTGCGCCCCCCCTCCTCCCTCCCGCATGGCGGCCAAGCCTGCCCTCTCCCTCCTGTTGGCCGTGCTGGCCTGCACGGGGCCCGCCCGCTCCTCCCCTCCCCTCCTGCTCCGCCCCCGGGAGAGAGAGAGGGACTTGGGCGTAGTCAACATCGCTGTGGTCCACTCGGGCTCCTCCCTGCTCCCGGAGACGGCTGCTGCTGGGGGAACGGGCGCAACGGGCGGGCAGGGGGGGCCTCAGGGAAGGGGGTCCTCGTCGTCATTGGCTACGGTGTCGGCGTCCGCGCCGCTGGCGTCTGCATCGGCGGCTCTGGTGGGCGACAGCGTGATGACGCAGTATGGCCCGGCCAACGTGATCTACCTGACGGTGAACGAGAGCAGCCCGGCGAGCCTTCTTCTGCAGCTGTGTGAGCTGCTGGCCACCACGCCGCTCCAGGGCCTGGTGTTCGAGGAGGAGAGGCCCCCGCCACACAACCAGGCTCCCCTGGCCCCCATGATGGAGTTTGTCTCGGCCCAGACCGGAGTGCCCGTTGTGGCCGTGGGAGGAGGGGCCGGCCTGGGCAGGGAGCCACAGGTAACTACCTGGCTGTGACCTTTCCCTTGTTAATGGACTTCAAGTAATCAACCATTCTGTCGTGGCAGAATTATTGAATTTTCCACAATAAGTCCTAAATTACTGTGTGTTTGAAGCCTTACTAATTTGGCACATGATGCCTTCATTTTCTGCTTGTAAACTGGGTTTCTGGTTGAGAAGACGTCATAAAACCAGATTGCAACCAACTGGTCTCTGTTACATCCAGGTAAAGATGTCTTTTTCAAGACGTCATGGGGAAAGACGTTGTATTTTGGTTGCTCTCTGGTTGCTCAAAAGATGTTCACAGAACGTCCTCCTTATACAACTAGTATTGAACTGCACCGTTGGTTAAGGGCTTGTAAGTAAGCATTTCACGGTCTACACCTGTTGTATTCGGCGCATGTAATAACTACAATTTGATTTGATTTGATCTTTGCAACAATGTTTGCCCGCTGTATACAGTGTGGTCTGATTAGGAGCACACTACTTCAGTTCTCGAGGGCCACAGTCCTGCTGCTTTTTGTGTCTGCCTCGTACTTACTATAATTGAACAATTAATGTCACTGATTGCTGGGAAGGTTCAACACTTGGTCTCCAAAGGTCAAAATCAGCCGCTGATGAAGCAGACAACAGAGCGAGTGGTTGCACAACATTACCTTTAGAGACTCTCTCAATGGCATATCCTGTCTAAGTGTACTTATGTGCTTATTCGCCACGCAGTCCCATTTAGGATAAGGGCGCCCAACACTTAAAGGCAACCCAGACCTTTGCCTAGCACCTTTAATCAGTCTTTCTTCTCAAACCCAAATCTATAATTTGATGCTTAACCTATTTTTGTACACATATCCAACTGTGAACCTTTCTACAATTAGAGGCTCCGTTCAAGTCTCACTTGGCTTTGTTAATTGTGCACAGTGCATTCGGGAAGCATTCAGACCCCTTGACTTTTTCCGCATTTTTTTACGTTACAGCCTTATTCTAAAACGGATTTTTAAAAAAAAGGTTTCCCATCAATCTATACACAATACCCCATAATTACAAAGCGAAAACAAGTTTTTAGACATTTTTGCTAATTTATATAAAAAACTACAACAGAAATAGCTTCTTTACATAAGTATTCAGACCCTTTGCAATGAGACTCGAAATTGAGCTCAGGTGCATCCTGTTTCCATTGATCATCCTTAAAATGTTTCTGCAACTTGATTGTCTCTATAAGGTCCCACAGTTGACAGCGCATGTCAGAGCAAAAACCAAGCTATAATGTCGAAGTAATTGTCCGTAGAGGTCCGAGACAGGATTGTGTCGAGGCACAGATCTGGGGAGGGGTGCCAAAAAAATGTCTGCAGCATTGAAGGTCCTCAAGAACACAGTGGCTTCCAGCATTCTTCAATGGAAGATGTTTGCAACCACCAGATTGTTCCTGGAGCTGGCTTCCAGACCACACTGAGCAATCGGAGTAGAAGGGCCTTGGTCAGGGAGGTGACCAAGAACCCGATGGTCACTCTGACAGAGCTCCAGAGTTCCTCTGTGGAGATGGGAGAACCTTCCAGAAGGAGAACCATCTCTGCAGCACTCCACCAATCAGGTATTTATGGTAAAGTGGCTAGATGGAAGCCACTCCTCAGTAAAAGGCACATGGCAGCCTGCTTGGAATTTGCCGAAAGGCACCTAAAGGACTCTCTGACCATGAAAAACAAGATTCTCTGGTCTGATGAAAGCAAGATTGATCTCTTTGGCCTGAATGCCAAGCGTCACGTCTGGAGGAAACAAGGCACCATCCCTACGTTGAAGCATGGTGGTGGCAGCATCATGCTGTGGTTATGTTTTTCAGCGTCAGGGACGGGGAGACTAGTCAGGATCGAGGGAAAGAGGAACGGAACAAAGTACAGAGAGATCCTTGATGAAAACCTGCTCCAGAGCGCTCAGGACCTCAGACTGGGGTCCAGACTTCCAACAGGACAACGACTCTAAGCACACAGCCAAGAAAGACAACGCAGGAGTGGCTTCGGGACACGTCTCTGAATGTCCTTGAGTGGCACAGCCAGAGCCCCTCTCCGGAGAGACCTGAAAATAGCTGTGCAGAGATGCTCCCCATTCAACCTGATAGAGCTTGAGAGGATCTGCAGAGAAGAATGGGAGAAACTACCCAAATACAGGTGTGCCAAGCTTGTAGTGTCATACTCAAGAAGACTCGAGGCTGTAATTGCTACCAAAGGTGCTTCAACAAAGTACTGAGTAAATGGTCTGAATACTTACGTAAATGTGATATTAAAGTTGATAATTTTTAATACATTTGCAAAAATGTCAGAAAAACTGTTTTTGCTTTGTCATTATGGGGTATTGTGTGCAGATTGATGAGGGAAAAAAGCAATTTAATCAATTTTAGAATAAGGCTGTAATGTAACAAAATGTGCAAAACGTCAAGGGGTCTGAATACTTTCCGAATGCACTGTAGCTCTCTGAAAAATGTATATAGTGAGTGAGTTCAACGAGGGTCATTTACATATGCTTAGTACATAGTTCCTTCTAAATTGTATCCCTCTGTTCAGAGATGGGCTTTATTTCTGTTACATGTATTTGAAATACATATTTAAATTACTTTTGAGTAACTGTCCTGAAGTACAATCCAATGTATTTTGTAACAAGATACTTTAGAGTAGTGCATATATATTTTTTACCCTAGCACTGCACAGTAATCAACTAACCATCAATATTTGTTTATTTGAATCAACTGTGTCGTGCTAGGGCAAAAAACAAAATGTGCACTACTTGGGGTCCACAGGATTGAGTTTGGGACAATACAAAATACTTTTCTGTACCATTTTTTTTATAGCGGTTCACAAGCGTTGGTAATCAGAAGTCTGATGGCACTCGGGTGTGATAAGAGTGTCTGATAAATGACCAAAATGGACAAATGAACACTAGCATAACACACTGGCTATTATTCTAATGAGCTCTGCCCACAAACAAGGCCATATTTAATTAAAATACAAATTGTTTGGGAGTAGAGCTCATTAGAATATAATACCCAATGTGCTTTGCAAGTGTTCATTTTTACAAGTGTACATTTTGGTCGTTTAGCAGACGCTCTTGTCCAGAGCGTCTTACAGCAGTCAGTACATTCAACTAAGGTATATAAACAACCACATCAAAGTCATAGCAAGTAAAACATTTCTGTAATCGTTACTGAGAATGTTGTTGTTGTTAATGGGGCTACTTGCACGTATTTTAATGAAATACATTACTTGGCAAAAGTACTTTTGTATTTGACTTTGATATGTTGTATTTTCTAACAAGAAACATTTTTTAAATATCTTTGCCCATCTCTGGCTCTGTTATTTTATCTGTCTTATGTACAAGGGTCTAGAAACCTTATCCTCTACTTAAACCTTTCAGTACACAATCTTCCATTCCTCCATCTGTTCTTATCCTAATCTAATCTAAAAGAACCGGGACAATTGTAGGCTTTCCTCATATCACTTTTACCTGTCCAATCTGGTCCGATCAGTGAAGATGAAAGAACGGAGACGAGAAGAGGAAGGCTAGTCTTTTTCATTTAAAATGATGGCCTACAGTACAATACAGGATTTCAAATCAAATAAAAGGATTCACTGTTAGATGTAGACTAACAGTGAAATGCTTACTTATGGGGCCTTTTCTAACAATGCAGAGTTAAAGATAAGTTGACCATTTTCATAAAAATGGAAATAGTGGCACGGTGAATAACAAATCATTATAATTCAACCCACGCCTGGTTAAAAAAAACACAGGGACATACTGATTGTGTTCCAAATGACACCCTATCCCCTACATCGTGCACTACTTTTAAGCAGGGCCCATAAGGCTCTGGTCAAAAGTAGTGCACTGTAAAGGGAATAGGTTTGCCATTTGGGACATACTGTTGGACTGTACTGGAATGACTTCACAGTAGACCCTGTCACATGTCTACACAAGACAGACAAAGAGAAAAGAACAAGAAAGGGAGGAAGGCTATTGAGACTGGAATTCAATTAAAATGGCCATATCGATGTTTGAGCGGTGTCTTTGGGTAATGACTACTACCTACGCGTGTAGTTGTTACTCTGAAAACAGGAAGCTTTGAAAGGAGTCTACCTGGGTGGTAGCAGCAGTAGAAGGGCTTTTATACTACCCATAGGCATTGTGTCATTATAGGCCTATTTAACCATGGGTAAAATTGCTATGGCATGAATGTAAGCCACTGAATAGGTAAGAAACTTGATGCACCACAACTTTAATGGATCTTTCTAACCAACGTTTAAAATAGGCCTCCATCAGACTAAGCCACTGCAGTGCGTGTAGGATTGAATTAAGCTCACATTCTCATTCTTATTTTACATTACTCCTAACAGGGACTATGTTCAGTAGGAAGAATGTGTTCTTGTATGACACGTTCAGATACTACCTCCTCGTTTCAAAATGTTTTCTCCCTATTGAACACAACATTGGACTCCACTGTATTCATAAAGCGTCTCAACGTAGGAGTGCTGATCTAGGATCAGGTCTCTCCTGTCCATGTATCTTACTCATTATGACCTAAAAGGCTAAACTGATTCTATATCAGCACTCCTACTCCGAGACTCATTGTGAATGCGAGGCCTTGATTCCTCCTCTATCCTCCTGAGACACAGCAATTCATTTTTGTCCTCTCTAGTGGACATCCGTTCTTGGTCCGTATCTCTGAGGCCATACAAGCCACTGTATTAAATCCTGTTGTCCATTTGAGAGGACATTCTGGGCTTTTCAATGATATCGCATGTATGGGGATGTGACCTTGACAATTTTATCTTCCTGCTTCTTAGAAAAATGGCTGCTGTGAAAATTAGCACATTTTATGGAAATTTTGTAAGAAGTGTGTGTAATTATAAATTATAATTTTTGTGAGTTTGATATTCAAATTGCTTCTAGTAAGTGAATATCTCAGGAATAGTTAAGTGAGTTGTCAGGACCGTGTAATACTTTTTGCACGTGAAATAAGAGCTAAATTAAGAGGTTATCAAGAAATGTCCCCTGTAGTGGACACCTGGATGCCGCAGCTAGGTTTTTCACCTACAGTACCCATTGACTATAATGTAAATGTAAAATATTTATGTCCTAATGACCACTACAGAGAACAATTTAGCACTTTAAAAGATAAATAACAATATTTTCCCCCAATTTTTTCTTGGTAACATGTCCCCCCCCCCGAAATACTTTTGTTTATGTAAAAAATAATACATATTTCAGGAGGCAAGAGCAGAAAATAAACTCTGTTCACATACTACCTCCCCATTTCACTCAGCTTCAAAAAATGTCTCCCTACTGAACAAAACCCTCTAGGAGACAGTTCACTGCCACCTCTTTCTCTATCCCTCTCCAGGTCCTGAAAACCCATTTCACTCTTTAACAAACCGTTTTCTCCCCCTTCTGTACACCACTGTTGTCCTCCTCCCCCAGGAGAGCGGCTCCATCTACCTCCAGTTCACCTGCTCCACAGCCATGCAGCTGGACGTGATCTTCGAGGTGCTGGAGGAGTTCGACTGGACCTCCTTTTCCGTGGTGGCTACGCGTCACCACGGCTACGAGGACTTCCTGGCCATGGTGGAGGGCCTGACGGACGGATCCTTCATCGGCTGGGAGAAGAAGGGAGTGGTCATGCTCAACGTCACCGACGACCCGGGAGGGACGCGCACACGCAGGCTGCTCAAGGAGAACGAGGCGCAGGTGAGACGGCTATGACCTTTTTTCAATTTGCTGTACTTTTCTATGGTACAGAAGTAGAGGGAGGATACTGATGGAGAGGGGAGACACAGGAAGAACGGATGCTGTGGATTGAACCCAGGTCTCCGGTGGGGAGGCATGTACAGTTGAAGTCGGAGGATTACTTACACCTTAGCCAAATACATTTAAACTCAGTTTTTCACAATTCCTGACATTTAATCCCATCAACAATTCCCTGTCTTAGGTCAGTTAGGATCACCACTTTATTTTAAGAATGTGAAATGTCAGAATAATAGTAGAGAGAATGATTTATTTCAGCTTTTATTTCTTTCATCACATTCCCAGTGGGTCAGAAGTTTACATACACTCAATTAGTATTTGGTAGCAATACCTTTAAATTGTTTAACTTGGGTCAAACGTTTCAGGTAGCCTTCCACAAGCTTCACCACACTAAGTTGGATGAATTTTGGCCCATTCCTCCTGACAGAGCTGGTGTAACTGAGTCAGTTTTGTAGGCCTCCTTGCTCACACAAGCTTTTTCAGTTCTGCCCATAAATGTTCTATAGGATTGAGGTCCGGGTCTGTGATGGCCACTCCAATACCTTGACTTTGTTGTCCTTAAGCTATTTTGCCACAACTTTGGAAGTATGCTTGGGGTCATTGTCCATTTGGAAGACCCATTTGCGACCAAGCTTTAACTTCCTGACTGATGTCTTGAGATGTTGCTTTAATATATCCACATAATTGTCCTGCCTCATGATGCCATCTATTTTGTGAAGTGCACCAGTCCCTCCTGCAGCAAAGCACCCCCACAACATGATGCTGCCACCCCCGTGCTTCACGGTTGGGATGGTGTTCTTCGGCTTGTTACCACTATGCCACAGGGTCTACACTGGGGACCCTTTTATTCCCTCTTCTTAATCATTTAGTCATTTTCATGTTTATTTCTTTAGACAGGTGTAATGGAATTTGTGCTTTTCTTATAACAAATTTCTGTGTTCTATTCATGTGCTGTTCTATAAACCAATTTCTGTGTTCTATTCATGTGCTGTTCTATAAACCAATTTCTGTGTTCTATTCATGTGCTGTTCTATAAACCAATTTCTGTGTTCATGCAAGTGGCTGACTGTACAAATCCTCACTAGCAGTAGCTGCAATTTGGCAGTATGCCCAGACCTTGTTTTGAGAACGAACGAAAGATATCTCAGTGTCAAGGTCTCCGCTTAGAGAGAAGAAGCATCGTGAGGTATTGGTCTGTCACATGTTATGAAACAAAACGGTAATGATGATTTAATTATGCTAAATCATGCAAGTATAACTTCTCTGTGTATAGCCGTATATAAGACAACTGCAGGGACTGCCCAGGCAGAGCTCCTGATTGATTTGTGTACTGTGGTGCATTGAGTTGGTTGGAACCTCTCCAGCGCACTGACAAATAAAGAATGATTTGTTTAAGATTGACTTTGAGGGTCCCTGTGTAAGAATTTCCACGACACAGGGTTGAGGGTAGAAGGGAGACGGGGAGAGAATAGCTGTGGGACTGGGATTTGATCCCACACTGAAAGGGTAAACATGCAGTTGTGTATACACCCCAGTCCTGCCCATTCCCGGTCTGCACTAAAAACTCCATAGACCATCAGACTGTATAGATGTGCTGCAGATGGTAACTCAACCCGCTATACCAGCCACAGGACTGTAGGGACCTTTGTTGTATTTCATGCCGTCGTCCTGTCTTTGCAGTCCTTTCATCGCAGTGTACCTGTACTGCAGGACAGTGTTTCCTTGTTCCCGGGGACCCTGCTGTGCAGTCTATGCCGGATTTCATTCCTGCTAAGAATTAATTAGACACTAATTAGTACAGAATTGTCTTGGTATCCAATTACCTGAAAGACACTCCAATCACCTGTCTTGGAAAATATGCTAAGATATTCTGCCAGTTTTTCAGAATAGTTTATAAATTAACTGGAATACTTCAAATAGTTCAACCTGGGACATTGAATTCAGTCTTTTCTTCCATGTAATGGAAACCCTGCTGTTGATGGTCTTTTTGATATATATGTAAATAAGAAATAGGAGAATGGACAAAGAGAAAAATAAATGATGTAACGATATGAAATTTCGCCCCCAAAAACTGTCCACTGCTGTAGTCTGAGTGGGAAATGGCCTGAATTTAAATGTTTTCAAAGAGCGCAGTGAACAGGGTCAGCAACCCCCCCCAAAACTGCCACAGTGTGACTGACATCATTTGACCTAGTTTGGTCCAACAAGACTCCCACTTAACTGCTCCCCCCCCCCCCTCCTACCCTCTTCTTCCTCTCCTCCCCCCCCGCTCCTTCCAGGTGCGTCTCCTCTACTGCTCCCAGGAGGAGGCCGCACTGATCTTCAAGGCGGCCTGGGCCTCGGGTCAGGCCGGACACTCCCACATGTGGTTCGCCGTGGGGCCAGCCCTGTCCGGCCTTGGCCTGGAGGGCCTCCCCAAGGCCCTGTTCGCAGTGCGGCCGCAGGGCTGGAGGGACGAGCCCCGCAGGAGGATCGCCAAAGGGGTGTCTGTGCTGACCCACGGAGCCATGGCTTTGAGGAAGGAGTACGGCTGGGCCCGAGGGCCACACTACTTCGCAGGCAACTGCCAGACAGATGGCAACCAGACGCAGAGGGTGCCAGACAGGATCAGGTGAGGAGAGCGGAGGTGCTCCTTCAGAACTCTCAGGGGGGAGAACTGCTCAGCTGTGGCAGAGGAGTGTCACATACTGCTGCTGGCTGTTTTTCTCTCTCTCTCTCTCTCTCTCTCTCTCTCTCTCTCTCTCTCTCTCTCTCTCTCTCTCTCTCTCTCTCTCTCTCTCTCGCTCTCTCGCTCTCTCTCTCATTCTCTCTCTATTTCTCTGCCTGCCTCTTTCTGTCCATCTGCTTCTCTCTATCCTCAGTGTGTCTCTGCCTCTCGTTCTCTCTCTTCTCTTTCTCCCCCTCTCTCTTTCTGTCTCTGTCTATATCGGCCTCTTTGTCTTTCCTTATCTCTCTCTCTCTGCCTTTCTCTGTCATCGCTGATTATCTCTGTGTCTGTCTCGTCCCCTCTCTCTCTCTCTCCCCCTTGTCTGCCTCTCTCTCCCCATCAACAGCTGAAACACTTCAACCTCTCTTTCTCTCTCTCTCTCTCTCGCCCTCATTTTCTCTCTCTCTCCCTGTCTAGTTCTCAGTTGTGTATGAGAAGTCTCTGTATCTCCCTCCGTCTGTCTTTTGCTGCCTGTCAACCGTGTCTCATAGGTGACTCCTCCAAGTCCCTCTCGTGTCATTCGTCAGTACATTTGTCTGAAAGATACATGAGCCATGTGTACATGCTGTATGTCTGTGTCCGTCCGTATACAGTACGTGTCAGAATAAAGTAAATAGCCATGAATCACAATCAGAACATGAGTCATGTTCCTGTGTTGAAGTGAAGATACATGAACCATTCTAATTTGTGAATCAAGTTAAAGATACATGACTTATGCCCATATGAATCAAGTTAAAAGGTGCAAGACTTGTTGCGTTCATGTAAATTAAGTTAAAGATACAGTTGAAGTCAGAAGTTTACATACACCTTAGCCAAATACATTTAAACTCAGTTTTTCACAATTCCTGACATTTAATTCTAATAACAATTCCCTGTCTTAGGTCAGTCAGGATCCCCACTTTATTTTAAGAATGTGAAATGTCAGAATAATAGTAGAGAGAATCATTTATTTTGGCTTTTATTTCTTTCATCACATTCCCAGTGGGTCAGAAGTTTACATACACTCAATTAGTATTTGGTAGCATTGCCTTTAAATTGTTTAACTTGGCTCAAACGTTTCGTGTAGCCTTCCAAATCAAATGTATTTATATAGCCCTTACATCAGCTGATATATCAAAGTGCTGTACAGAAACCCAGCCTAAAATCCCAAACAGCAAGCAATGCAGGTGTAGAAGCACGGTGGCTAGGAAAAACTCCCTAGAAAGGCCAAAACCTAGGAAGAAACCTTGAGAGGAACCAGGCTATGAGGGGTGGCCAGTCCTCTTCTGGCTGTGCCGGGTGGAGATTATAACAGAACATGGCCAAGATGTTCAAATGTTCATAAATGACCAGCATGGTCAAATAATAATAATCACAGTAGTTGTCGAGGGTGCAACAAGTCAGCACCTCAGGAGTAAATGTCAGTTGGATTTTCATAGCCGATCATTGAGAGTATCTCTACCGCTCCTGCTGTCTCTAGAGAGTTGAAAACAGCAGGTCTGGGACAGGTAGCACATCCGGTGAACAGGTCAGGGTTCCATAGCCGCAGGCAGAACAGTTGAAACTGGAGCAGCAGCACGGCCAGGTGGACTGGGGAGAGCAAGGAGTCATCATGCCAGGTAGTCCTGAGGCATGGTCCTAGGGCTCAGGTCCTCCGAGAGAGAGAAAGAAAGAAAGAGAGAAAGAGAGAATTAGAGAGCATACTTAACCTCTCTAGGGTACGTGAGGCGGTAGCGTCCCACCTCTTCAACAGCCAGTGAAACTGCAGGGCGCCAAATTCAAAACAACAGAAATCCCATAATTAAAATTCCTCAAACATACATGTATTTTACACCATTTTAAAGATTCACTTGTTGTAAATCCAGCCACAGTGTCCGATTTCAAAAAGGCTTTACGACGAAAGCAAACCAAACAGTTATGTTAGGTGAGTGCCTATTCACAGAATAACACAGTCATTTTTCCAGCCAAAGAGAGGATTCACAATAAGCAGAAATATAGATCAAATTAATCACTTACCTTTGATGATCTTCATCAGATGACACTCATAGGACTTCATGTTACACAATACATGTATGTTTTGTTCGGTAAAGTTCATATTTATATCCAGAAATCTGAGTTTACATTGGCGCCTTACGTTCAGAAGTTCCAAAACATCCTTTGATTTTGCAGTGAGACACATCAATTTACAGGAATACTCATAATAAACATTGCTAAAAGATACAACTGTTATGCATGGAATTTTAGATGCACTTCTCCTTAATACAACCGCTGTGTCAGATTTCAAAAAAGCTTTACGGAAAAAGCAAACCATGCAATAATCTGAGTCGGCGCTCAGAGCCCAATCAAGACACAAATATATCCGCCATATTGTGCAGTCAACAGAAGTCAGAAATAACATTATAAACATTCACTTACCTTTGATGATCTTCATCAGAATGGTAAGGAATCCCAGTTCCACAATAAATGTTTGTTTTTTTCGATAATGTCCATCATTTATGTCCAAATTCCTCCTTGTTGTTCTAGCGTTCAGTACACTTTCCAAACTCACGACGCACGGGCAAGTCCAGCGGAAAGTATGGACGAAAAGTTAAAAAAGTTATATTACAGTCCGTATAAACATGACAAACGAAGTATTGAATCAATCTTTAGGATGTTTTTAACATAATTCTTCAATAATGTTCCAACCGGAGTATTCCTCAGAAGTGCGATGGAACAGAGCTCGCACTCACGTGAACGCGCATGGTCAGCGCATGTTCAGGTCATGATAGACCTTACTCATTCCCCTCTCCTTCGGCCCCACTTCACAGTAGAAGCATCAGACAAGGGTCTAAAGACTGTTGACATCTAGTGGAAGCCTTAGGAAGTGCAATATCCCACTGTATCTTCAATAGGAGCTGAGTTGAAAATCGACCAACCTCAGATTTCCCACTTCCTGGTTGGATTTTTTCTCAGGTTTTTGCCTGCCATATGAGTTCTGTTATACTCACAGACATCATTCAAACAGTTTTAGAAGCTTCAGAGTGTTTTCTATCCAAATCTACTAATAATATGTATATTCTAGCTTTTATGGCTTTGTAGCAGGCAGTTTACTCTCGGCATGCTTTTCATCCGGACGTGAAAATACTGCCCCCTACCCCAAAGAAGTTAAATTCACACAGGACACCGGATAAGACAGGAGAAATACTCCAGATATAACAGACTGACCCTAGCCTCCAGACACATAAACTTGTGCAGCATAAATACTGAAGGCTCAGACAGGAGGGGTCAGGAGACACTGTGGCCCCATCCGATGATACCCCCGGACAGGGCCAAACAGGCAGGATATAACCCACCCACTTTGCCAAAGCACAGCCTCCACACCACTAGAGGGATATCTTCAACCACCAACTTACCATCCTGAGACAAGGCAGAGTATAGCCCACAAAGATCTCCACCACGGCACAACACAAGGGGGGGCGCCAACCCAGACAGGAAGACCACGTCAGTGACTCAACCCACTCAAGTGACGCACCCCTCCTAGGGACGGCATGGAAGAGCACCAGTAAGCCAGTGACTCAGCCCCTGTAATAGGGTTAGAGGCAGAAAATCCCAGTGGAGAGAGGGGAACCGGCCAGGCAGAGACAGCAAGGGCGGATTGATGCTCCAGAGCCTTTCCATTCACCTTCACACTCCTGGGCCAGACTACACTCAATCATATGACCTACTGAAGAGATGAGTCTTCAGTAAAGACTTAAAGGTTGAGACCGAGTCTGCGTCTCTCACATGGGTAGGCAGACCATTCCATAAAAATTGAGCTCTATAAGAGAAAGCCCTGTCTCCAGCTGTTTGCTTAAATATTCTAGGGACAATTAGGAGGCCTGCGTCTTGTGACCGTAGCGTACGTGTAGGTATGTACAGCAGGACCAAAAGATAGGTAGGAGCAAGCCCATGTAATGCTTTGTAGGTTAGCAGTAAAACCTTGAAATCAGCCCTTGCCTTAACAGGAACCCAGTGTAGGGAGGCTAGCACTGGAGTAATATGATCACATTTTTTGGTTCTAGTCAGGATTCTAGCAGCCGTATTTAGCACTAACTGAAGTTTATTTAGTGCTTTATCCGGGTAGCCGGAAAGTAGAGCATTGCAGTAGTCTAACCTAGAAGTGATAAAAGCATGGATTAATTTTTATGCATCATTTTTGGACAGAAAGTTTCTGATTTTTGCAATGTTACGTAGATGGAAAAAGCTGTCCTTGAAATAGTCTTGATATGTTCGTCAAAAGAGAGATCAGGGTCCAGAGTAACGCCGAGGTCCTTCACAGTTTTATTTGAGACGACTGTACAAGCATCAAGATTAATTGTCAGATTCAACAGAAGATCTCTTTGTTTCTTGGGACCTAGAACAAGCACCTCTGTTTTGTCCGAGTTTAAAAGTAGAAAGTTTGCAGCCATCCACTTCCTTATGTCTGAAACACAGGCTTCCAGGGAGGGCAATTTTGAGGCTTCACCATGTTTCATTGAAATGTACAGCTGTGTGTCATCCGCATAGCAGTGAAAGTTAACATTATGTTTTCGAATGACATCCCCAAGAGGTAAAATATATAGTGAAAACAATAGTGGTCCTAAAACGGAGCCTTGAGGAACACCGAAATTTACAGTTGATTTGTCAGAGGACAAACCATTCACAGAGACAAATTGATGGTGTAACGGAGTCAGGATTGTAGGCCTCCTTGCTCGCACACGCTTTTTCAGTTCTGCCTACAAATTTTCTATGGGATTGAGGTCAGGGCTTTGTGATGGCCACTCCAATACCTTGACTTTGTTGTCCTTAAGCCATTTTGCCACAACTTTGGAAGTATGCTTGGGGTCATTGTCCAGTTGGAAGACCCATTTGCGACCAAGCTTTAACTTCCTGACTGATGTCTTGAAATGTTGCTTCAATATATCCACATAATTTTCTTTCCTCATGATGCCATCTATTTTGTGAAGTGCACCAGTCCCTCCTGCAGCAAAGTCCCCCCCACAACTTGATGCTGCCACCCCCGTGCTTCACGGTTGGGATGGTGTTCTTCGGCTTGCAAGCCTCCCCCTTACTCCTCCAAACATAGATGGTCATTATGGCCAAACAGTTCTATTTTTGTTTCATCAGATCAGAGGACATTTCTCCAAAAAGTACAGTCTTTGTCCCCATGTGCAGTTGCAAACCGTAGTCTTTCTTTTTTATGGCGGTTTTGGAGCAGTGGCATCTTCATTGCTGAGAGGCCTTTCAGGTTATGTCAATATAGGACTTGTTTTACTGTGGATATAGATACCTTTGTACCTGTTTCTTCCAGCATCTTCACAAGGTCCTTTGCTGTTGTTCTGGGATTGATTTGCACTTTTCCCACCAAAGTACGTTCATTTCTAGGAGACAGAACACGTCTCCTTCCTGAGCGGTATGACGGCTGCGTGGTCCCATGGTGTTTATACTTTATACATTGCCAGTGGGTCAGAAGTTTACATATACTCAAATAGTATTTGGTAGCATTGCCTTTAAATTGTTTAACTTGTGTCAAACGTTTTGGGTAGCCTTCCACAAGCTTCCCAAAATAAGTTGGGTGAATTTTGGCCCATTCCTCCTGACAGAGCTGGTGTAACTGAGTCAGGGTCCCATGGCTGCATGGTCCCATTTGTACAGATGAACGTGGTACCTTCAGGCGTTTGAAAATTGCTTCCAAGGATGAACCAGACTTGTGGAGGTCTACAATTTTTTTTTCTGAGGTCTTGGCTGATTTCTTTTGATTTCCCCATGATGTCAAGCAAAGAGGCACTGAGTTTGAAGGTAGGCATTGACATACATCTACAGGTACACCTCCAATTGACTCAAATGATGTCAATTAGCCTATCAGAAGCTTCTATAGCCATGACATCATTTTCTGGAATTTTCCAAGCTGTTTAAAGGCACAGTCAACTTAGTGTATGTAAACTTCTGACCCACTGGAATTGTAATACAGTGAATTATAAGTAAAATAATCTGTCTGTAAACAATTGTTGGAAAAATGACTTGTGTCATACACAAAGTAGATGTCCTAACCTAAGTGTATGTAAACTTCCGACTTCAACTGTACATAGCTTGTTGAGTCAATGTGAATCAAGTTAAAGATACTGTGCATGCCATGTTGAGTCCATGTAAATCAAGTTAAAATACATGACTTGTCTATGCTAATCAAGCTAGTTTATTGACTAGCATTGGGGGATTTAATGAACTGCTGAGGATGTATTCCATAATAACTACAAAGGCCTGGTCAAACTTTATTTGGATAGTCCGGATTTTCAATCTGTAGATGCTGTGCAGATGGTCATACTATCATCAAACTATCTGTTGATAAGCAAACTGCTTGGTAAGGTTACGGTTAGTGTTAGGTTTAGAGTAAGGGTTAGGGCTAGGGTTAAGTTTAGGGTTAGGATAAGGGTAAGGGTTAGGGCTAAGGTTAGTAGATCGTTAGTTGAAATGTTACTGATAGGCTATAGATACAGTGCCTTCAGAAAGTATTCATACCCCTTTACTTATTCCACATTTCACGTGTGTTACAGCCTGAATTCAAAATGGATTAAATATATATATATATTTCTCACACATCTACACACAAAAAGTGAAAACATATTTTTAGAAATGTGTAGAAATGTATTGAAAATGAAATACAGAAATATCTAATTTACATAAATATTCACACCCCTGTGTCAATACATGTAAGAGTCCCCTTTGGCAGCGATTACAGCGGTAAGTCTTTCTGAGTAATTCGCTAAGAGCTTTGCACACCTGGATTGTGCAACATTAACCCGTTATTCTTTTAAGAATTCTTCAAGCTCTGTCAAATTGGTTGTTATTCATTGCTAGACACAACCATTTTCAGGTCTTGCCATAGATTTTCAAGCAGATTTAAGTAAAAACTGTTACTCAGCCACTCAAGAACATTCACTGTCTTCTTGATAAGAAACTATAGTGTAGATTTGGCCTTGTGTTTCAGGTTATAGTCCTGCAGAAAGGTGAATTAATTTCCCAGTGTCTGGTGGAAAGCAGACTGAACCAGGTTTTCCTCTAGGATTTTGCCTTTGCCTCAATTCTGTTTATTTTTTATCCTGAAATGACGATTACAAGATTACGATTACCCATAACATAAAGCAGCCACCACTAAGCTTGAAAATTTAGAGAGTGGTACTCAGTAATGTGTTGAATTCAGGACAAAAAGTTAATTGCTTTGCCACATTTTTTGCAGTATTACTTTATTGCCTTGTTGCAAACAGGAGACATGTTTTGAAGAAAAAAAAAATAATCTGTACAATCTTTTCACTCAGTCAATTAGTTTAGTTTTTTTGAGTTTCTACAATGTTGTTGATCCATCCTCAGTTTTCTCCTATAACAACCATTAAACTCTGTAACTAAACTATGTAACTGTTTTATAGTCACCATTGGCTTCATTGTGAAATCCCTGAGCGGTTTCCTTCCTCTCTGGCAACTGAGTTAGGAAGGACACCTGTTTCTTTGTCACTTCCTGACCTTAGATATCTCTGTTTTTCTATATATTTTGGTTAGGTCAGGGTGTGACTAGGGTGGGTACGCTAGTTTTTGTATGTCTAGTGTTTTTGTATGTCTAGGATTTTTTGTATGTCTAGGGGTTTTTGTATGTCTATGTTGGCCTGATATGGTTCCCAATCAGAGACAGCTGTTTATCGTTGTCTCTGATTGGGGATCATATTTAGGTAGCCATTTTCCTCGTTTGTGTTGTGGGATCTTGTTTTTGTATAGCTGCCTTGTACACTGCAATACTGCACGTTTCTTATATTCTTTGTTGTTTTTGTTGTAAGTTTCACTATTAAAGAATGTGGAACTCTACGCACGCTGCGCCTTGGTCCGATCCTTTCAATGAACGTGACAATCTTTGTAGTGACTGGGTTTATTGATACGCCATCCAAAGTGTAATTAATAACTTCACCATGCTCAAAGGGATATTAAAAAGTATGCTTTTCTTATTTTTACCCTACAAATAGGTGCCCTTCTTTACTGTCATTGGAAAACCTCCCTGGTCTTTGTGGTTGAATCTGTGTTTGAAATTCACTACTTGACTGAGGGACCTTACAGATAATATGTGTGGGGTACAGAGATGAGGTAGTCATTCAAAAAATCGTGTTAAACACTATTATCGCACACAAAGTAAGTCCATGCAACCTATTGTGACTTGTTAAGCACATTTTTACTCCTGAACTTATTTTGACTTGCCATAACAATACGTATTGAAATTACATATTTATTGACACGACATTTCAGCTTTTCACTTTTTATTCATGTGTACAAATTTCAAAAAACATAATTCCACTTTGACATTATTACAAGAAATCTCAATGTAATCAATTTCAAGGGGTGTCAATACTTTCTGAAGGCAGTAAATTGTTACCAAAGGCCTAAATGGTACCAATTTATGTATTAATTACCACCTACTGTTCATTCATTTTTGATGTGTCAGCTATAATGGGTCTCTTTAATACATTTATTTGACCAGACAAGGTAAAACTACAATTATCTACCTCTCACCACTCTCCCTTCTTTTTCTCACAATTCTTTCTATCTTTCATCTGCATCCCCTTCCGTACCTCTCTGCTCCTCTGTCATCCCTGCACCCCTCTCTCCTCCCTCTATCTCTCCCACCGCTATGCTCTTTATGCTTTGTTTTTATTACACCATTCAATCTCATCCTCAATCTAATTTCCTTCTCTCTCCCCTCCATCCCTCCCTCCCTCCCTCCTTCCCTCCCACGCTCTCCCATCTATTGTCATTTCACAACCCTCTCTCTCTCTCTCTTCTCTTCCTCCCTGGTTCATTCTCTCCTTTTCTCATCACTCCGTCTCTTCCCTTTACCTTCTCTTCCTTTTCCCCCCATCTCTCTCCTCCCTTGGCCCGACTCTAAAAGGGATCTGATGCTTCATCGTTTTACATGTAAATAGGATAATTGATTGTGGTGGCTTAGATATGTGGAAGTAGAGTAGTGGCCTGAGGGCACACACACTTAATGTGTTGTGAAAAGTGTTATATACAATTTTAAATTGTACATAACTGCCTTAATGTTGCTGGATCCCAGGAAGAGTAGCTGCTGCCTAATGCTAATGGGGATCCTTAATAAATTCAAATACAAATGCAGGGTATAAATATTGGAGGCAGTCACACACAGCCACGAACCCAACCAGCCACCAAAGCTCCTCTGGCCTCTCTCTGTATCTCCCGCGCCATCACTATCATGGCAGGAGCACTGTCAACAGCATAGGGACACACCAAACAGTTCCCATACCCGTCCCGTTTCCTAATGGAGGCGCTGGCACCAGTGAGGCATGGGAGAATCTAATAGAAGGGGGGAGGGGGGGCATGCAAATGCAGCTCTAAAGAGAGTACATTCATATGAATGTTGTCTGATGTTTAAATAGCTAGTAACCCCCCACCCCAAACCCTTCACCCCTACTCCCCATATCACTCTCTCTCACTCGCTTTCCCACTTTGCCTATCCCTCTCCCTCTCTCTCTCCCTCTCTCTCTCCCTCTCTCTCTCTCTCTCTCTTTCCTGTCTACTCTCTCTCCCTCTCTCTCTCTCTCTCTCTCTCTCTCTCTCTCTCTCTCTTTCTCTCTTGCTCTCTCTATTCCCCCCTCCATCTTTCTCTGTCTGAATGCATTAGCCATTATGAGTTGTCTTTGTTACGGTGCGAGAGACAAATCTATATTCAAATATTCCGTAGCTTGTTCACCTCACAATGTTTCGGCATCAGTGGAAACACATGTAATGTCAATGACGGTGTGTCGCCATGACAACATGGCACTCACCCAGAGAGATCCGCGGCATTGCAGAGTTCAAGTGAGCGCTAACATTAACACATTGTCTTTCTTCATCTTATAAGAAAAGCAACTTCTGAATAGTTTTGTGTTTGTCAGCAGAATTTCTCCTCTATTTTTCCAAACCATGAAATAATCATTTGAATGTAGAATAGAGACCGAGGGTGTTTTCTGCTTTCATTTTTTTCTGCTTTCTATTGGATTTCTGTTTGCCGTCAGTATTCTCTTTATAGGCTTGGTTGGACAAATCATGTGTGAAAAGTTCTAATGCCCTTTGTGACTCCTTCATACAGCCTTAATAAACATATACAGCCTTCTAGCTCATTTGCATTGCATTCCATTACTTTGCATTCCATTATTGCCCCTCATATACTGTATACAGTAGCAACAGGAAGGATAGGAAGATCAGCACAGCCCTAGAAGTAGGGCTCCAGCCTGTCTTATCATGTGCCAGAATGTGAATAATTTCTCCTACTATATGATCTAGAAATACCCATAAATTATAGGTCATAATTCAGCTCAATACTCTTGTGAAGTTCGAGAGAGGGCAGTGGGTGAGACGCAGATAAACATCTCATATTACGTGGTAGGCTTTCTATGTGACAGCCTCGTATAAATAATGGCTGGATGAAAGGAAATGAGGGCATCTTCAATCAGCGATTGCTGCATCACGAAAACAAGAAAGCGCTGACGACAAGATTCCAAATGCCTTTTGAAGGAAGGGAGAGAAAAAGTGAACCGCCGTTGGTTTTTTAACATTCTATCTGACTGGCGTCCTCTGTGAATGGTGCTTTTAGGTGCAGTGTTGTCATGGTGACACAGAAGCATCTCAGACTCTGTAACCGACAGACTGCCTCTAACGGCAACATGAAAAACATGAAAGCCAACAGCTAGTGTAGTTTGCTCTATAGCTTTTACCCCTGATTATCAGGGTAGGGCTGGGAAACCATTAGCACTCTCGATATCAACGCGATACAGATGCGTTGAAGACTATGGAAAATAGCCTGCCTACCCTACATCGCTGCATACTGCAGTCTTTGCAAATCTCAACCACTCACAATTTCTGCACATTATTCATGTGATAAGCAGAAACTACTCGCCGTTTGCGGAACTTTGGCTACTCCAAAGGCGAGCTCACATGTTTTATTCATCAAGTAATTGATTTATTTACATTTCATGTCACGTAGCTACCTGTAACTGTACATGGCTGGAACATAATAACAAGCAGCTTGGGACATAGAGAGATCTTTAGTGTAGTGCCTAACTGCCCACCTGCATCCTGCTGTCTCTCACCCTGTCACTCTGCCACTCTAGTCTTTCAACTACAAAGCTTGCAGCTGAAGACACATGAAAGATATCTAGTATTAAGTGTCCCCTGCTTCTCTCGTTCCCTCTCTCGCTCTCCCACTCTCGCTGCCTCTCTCTCTCTCGCTCTGCCACTCTCTCATCGCCTTCCCTGTCACTTCCAGCTAAAACTTGAATCTTGCTGAAAGTCTAGCATGCCACTCCGTTTCTCTGTTTTTCCGTCTCCTGTTTCTCAGTTTCTCTGTCTGTCTGTGCTGAAAGTTGTTTCGTGTGCCTCTCTATTCTCTCTGTTTCCCTGTTTCTATTTCTTTCTGTCTGCCATTCCCACACTCCCTTTCCTGTCTTCCAGGTTTTTCAGTAACATTACGCTGAGTGGCCGGGACTACTCGTTCAACAGCGATGGCTACCTGTCTAATCCAGTGCTGGACGTGATTTCCTACTCCGAGGGGAAAGGCTGGGAGGAGGTCAGTGAGTTAGCGTGCTAACCGCTAATTATCTGACACGCTCGCTAACCACCATTTCACACCCATCAAGTCTGGCTAACTTATCCTCCTGCACACGTACACACACTCTCTCCCCTCAACTTGCTAACCACCCTTACCGCACTATCACAGTCCATCGGATGTGTCTACTTACCCCTTATTTAACGTTTTGCCAACCTTGTTAGCTTTTGTTAACTGGCTAACTCGACGTCTAATGTTTGTTCCCCCGAGAGAGAGAAAGCCCATGCACTTGCCTCAGCTCTCCATTCACTCCATTCCTGCTGTTTTCAACTAACCTTTCAGCACTCTGTACGTTTACCCACATTGTTGCCTCAAGGCCTGGGGATTCCATGATATCCATTCACAACAGGAGGAATTTGTTCAGCATGAACCGTGATATGCCTCAGTACTGTCAAGGTGGGATAATCTGACCCAGTTGCAGCTGTATGATAACATGGACTCTGTAGTAGTGCTCCTTCAGTTAATTTCCTATCTCCTCTGAGTGCTCTGGGCTCTGATCAGTAAGGGTGAGTGAACAAACAGTGGACGATTGAGCTCTGGGACCAATTTTTGACCCGAGACCACATTATGTAATGGAAAAAGTCTGACCGCTTCAAATCAAATCGTATTGTATTGGTCGGATACACGTTTACACATGACCACAAATTATATACTGTGCGTCTGTAGTCTCCATAGATCCGTAAATACTGTAACTTACTGTTCCCTATAGTATAAAATAGCCCTGATTCCAAATATTAGGATAATAATATAAACGTGTAGGCCATTCCATGGTCGACAGGTATACGTCTAATACATTGTGGTGATATTAGAACCTGACAAGTTCAAGTAACCCTGAAGAAGAACTGAGGAAATGGTTCTCTCAAAGCACTCACTTGAATTCATTAGTGAATCACTTCAACACAGGTTGCGTTCACTTCTGGTTTTTATTTTTCCCCAGTATGCAGTCTCCAATGTAAGCTTGACCGCCGAGACACCGAAACACTCTCAAGTGTTTAGTACATGCCACACTTACCGCAAACCGACGCAGTGAACAAAAGAGAAGTGTGCATCGCACAAAGGTTTCCTTTTTCCTCCTCACGATCCATATACAGTTGAAGTCGGACGTTTACATACACTTAGGTTGGAGTCATTAAAACTCGTTTTTCAACCACTCCACAAATTTCTTGTTAACAAACTATAGTTTTGGCAAGTCGGTTAGGACATCTACTTTGTGCCTGACACAAGTAATTTTTCCAACAATTGTTTACAGACAGATTATTTCACTTATAATTCACTGTATCACAATTCCAATGGGTCAGAAGTTTACATACACTAAGTTGATTGTGCCTTTAAACAGCTTAGAAAATTCCAGAAAATTATGTCATGGCTTTAGAAGCTTCTGATAGGCTAATTGACATCATTTGAGTCAATTGGAGGTGTACCTGTGGATGTATTTCAAGGACTACCTTCAAACTCAGTGCCTCTTCGCTTGACATCATGAGAAAATCTAAATAAATCAGCCAAGACCTCAGAAAAAAAATTGTAGATCTCCACAAGTCTGGTTCATCCTTGGGAGCAATGTCCAAACGCCTGAAGGTACTACGTTCATTTGTACAAACAATAGTACGCAAGTATAAACACCATGGGACCACACAGCCGTCATACCGCTCAGGAAGGAGACGCGTTCTGTCTCCTAGAGATTAATGTACTGTGGTGCGAAAAGTGCAAATCAATCCCAGAACAACAGCAAAGGACCTTGTGAAGATGCTGGAGGAAACAGGTACAAAAGGTTCTATATCCACAGTAAAACGAGTCCTATATCGACATAACCTGAAAGGCCGCTCAGCAAGGAAGAAGCCACTGCTTCAAAACCGCCATAAAAAAGCCAGACTACCGTTTGCAACTGCACATGGGGACAAAGATTGTAATTTTTGGAGAAATGTCCTCTGGTCTGATGAAACAAATATAGAACTGTTTGGCCATAATGTCCATCGTTATGTTTGGAGGAAAAAGGAGGAGGCCTGCAAGCCGAAGAACACCATCCCAACCGTGAAGCACGGGGGTGGCAGCATCATGTTGTGGGGGTGCTTTGCTGCAGGAGAGACTGGTGCACTTCACAAAATAGATGGCATCATGAGGAAAGAAAATTATGTGGATATATTGAAGCAACATCTCAAGACATCAGTCAGGAAGTTAAAGCTTGGTTGCAAATGGGTCTTCCAAATGGACAATGACCCCAAGCATACTTCCAAATTTGTGGCAAAATAGCTTAAGGACAACAAAGTCAAGGTATTGGAGTGGCCATCACAAACCCGGACCTCAATCCTATAGAACATTTGTGGGCAGAACTGAAAAAGTGTGTGTGAGCAAGGAGGGCTACAATCCTGACTCCGTTACACCAGCTCTGTCAGGAGGAATGGGCCAAAATTCACCCAAATTATTGTGGGAAGCTTGTGGAAGGCTACCCGAAATGTTTGACCCAAGTTAAACAATTAACTGCAATTATACAAAATACTAATTGTGTATGTAAACTTCCGAGCCACTGGGAATGTGATGAAAGAAATAAAAGCTGAAATAAATCATTCTCTCTACTATTATTCTGACATTTCACATTCTTAAAATAAATTGGTGATCCTGACTGACCTAAGACAGGGAATTTTTACTAGGATTAAATGTCAGGAATTGTGAGAAACTGAGTTTAAATGTATTTGGCTAAGGTGTATGTAAACTTCCGACTTCAACTGTACTTCCTAAATGGCTCTAAATGATCTCCTTGCAGGTTGGCACGTGGCAGAACGGTGTTCTGGATCTCATTATCCAGCCCTTTTCACGCTACGGCTCCTTCCTCAAGCCGCTGGATGACACCCAGCACCTCAAGGTGGTCACCCTGGAGGAGAGGCCCTTTGTCATTGTGGAGCCAGCTGACCCAGGCACCAACTCCTGCATCCGGGACTCGGTGCCCTGCAGACTACCGCTCAACACCACCAAGTAAGGCCTGCTACTGGGACGGATGTATTTAACCATGACCTACCCTGGTCTAACCATGGAGATATTTAACCATGACTGACCATGGTCTAACCATGCAGATGTTTAACCATGACTGACCCTGGTCTAACCATGTAGATATTTGTTACCATGACCAACATGTAACCAACATAGTTTAAATGTTGTAACTATCATAAGCGTAAAGGGTAATACAAAAATGATAATTGTGGTTGGCCATGTTGCTCCTCAGTATTGATATCGTTTATTGAGAGTGTGTTTCAAATACAATGTTTTACTCCACTCTACCTATGATGTCACATGGTTACATTCCCTCCCCTCAAGCCATTCAGGGATAAGAATTGCAGGGAATTTGTAAAGATTTAGCAACTGAATTGCAGTAAGTAATAAACCCTTTAAACTTTTAAAATGTCTTTATAATTGTCAAGGTAAATCTATGCCATGCGCCACAATGGTGCCCAGTGACCCTATGACATCATCAGCTTCATTGCTCTACTATAGATTTTGACAAACAGCTCCGGGCTACACACAAGGTAGAAATATACTTTGAAATATTAAAAAACCTTACATGTTTGGGATGCAGCGTAGTCTAACCAGTAACCACATGTTTTGCCATTTTTTTTCATTGACATGCTGTTGTTCATTCTCTCTTGTCCTCTTTTATAAACTCTCACTCGGTGTTTCACAGTCTGTCCTGGTCTCTGGAGGTCTGTTAGTGTGTTATGTGTTCCCAGCCTGTCTCTGATGCCTGGTAACAAGGCCTGCTGAAAGTTCCATCAATTGTATTGGCTCAGGGAGATTGCCCCGGTTAATCAGCCTGCTTTTAACATTCCATTGGCATCGCAACACCTGCGCTGCCTGGTTGGTTATCATAGTGGGCATACAGGGAGGGACCACACATTGATATTTGCCCAGTTAAACTTAACTTTTAATATGTCATTAGGCTTTTTCTGTCGACATTCCTATTGTAAAGCTACATGCTTGAGAGTCCACGTATGCCCTGTTAAATCTCCTCATCCCCTGCTGAGGATAACCCACCCTGAAAAATGACAATTAATCCAGTTTTTATGCAGTCCTCCTCCTCCTCTCCTGTCTGTTCTGATATGCCTCCCTTCTCTAAAACTGAGCAGTCCAACTACAGGCAGTATTGATCCAGCAACTACAGCTCTCGCTAATAATTCATACATTCCTCCTTGCCCTTCTGTGTCTCCCTTCTGTTTCTCTCTTTCCTCTGCCTCCTGTCTCTAACATCTCCCTCCCTGTCTTTCTCTCCTTCCCTCCCTCCCTCGCTCTATCTGTAACCACAGTGTGCCGGTGGATGAGAAATCGTCGAAGCACTGCTGCAAAGGCTTCTGCATTGACGTCCTCAAGCGATTGGCCAAAATAGTGGGCTTCTCCTATGACCTCTACCTGGTGACCAATGGCAGACACGGGAAGAGGGGGAGTGATGGGCAGTGGAATGGCATGGTCGGGGAGGTCAGGGGTCATGTATTTCTTCTTCTCTCTTTCTTTTCGTATTCAAATAACGTGTTCAAGGGGTGCCATGCAATTCCTCCTCAAAATCCCCTGAAAGTAAACGGGAGACAGAATGAGACCAAGAACTGTCAAATAGATTAGTATTCCCATGGAGAAGTAACTCGGGAGTGTTTGGCGTGGAGTCTTGGGCAAATGCCTCGCTATTTCCAGGGAAGACAATCCCCCTCTGGGTGCCGGGATTAATACGGGTGGCTAACAGAGAAGAGATGGGGATGTGTCAACCCACATTCACAGTGACAGCACAGCTAAGGGTGTGTTGCTGTGTTTATACAGCCACCGGGTGGCTAGACTGCTGCTACTACCAGGTGCAGGTGTCCCTTTTCCCCCACCGTGAGGCTCCTCAGTTGCACAACTCACTCTCGGATCTCATTAACGTAACCATTTTACTACTGAGACAGCTGGAAGTGAATGCCTGTGAACGTGAATGGGCCCATTTTTTTCTGTTCCTAACTGCAGTTCCCCTCCCGCCCACCAGGTGGTTTATAAACGGGCCGACATGGCCATTGGCTCCCTGACCGTCAACAAGGAGAGGTCAGAGGCTGTGGAGTTCTCCGTGCCCTTCGTGGAGACGGGCATCAGCGTCATGGTCTCCCGTAGCAACGGCACCGTCTCGCCGTCGGCCTTCCTTGGTGAGCAGGGCTGACTAAGAGCTTATGAAGGCCTATGAAGGGCATATGACGGGCTATGAAGGGCCTATGATGGGCTATGAAGAGTCTATTGTAACACACAATACCTGACATACCCCAACCAATGTTACCCCCCCCATTAACAAGGAAAACCTTGATTTCTCCCTCTTGGTTTAGTATCAAAGTTGTCAAGCATGGTTTCACAGGCATCTCAAACAAAGGCCATAAACACGTCGATATTTTCTTTTTTTCTTGTATTTTTCACTGTAGCCTTTGGTGAAATTCACTATTCCAATGGGCTATGCCCCCCCCCCCCCCCCTCGATAATGAAGGGTGAAGATATTTCAGAGTGAAATATGTCTCTAAGATAACACCTCTACATTTCAAATCGCGTTAGCATAATTCCAGACTTTTCCCGAGCATGTAGAGACAGAGACTCAGTCTGCAGACAAGGCCGACATTTTAATCCTACAGCCATCGATTGAGACGTGATGGTACGTCTATATCTGCAGCCAGATCTTAGATAATACAGTGTGTAATGGCAGCTCATCAGATATGACTCAGTATTACACAGTAATCTGGCCATAGGAGGCGGCTGTGCTGTAAGTAAAACAAGCTCGTTCAGCCATCGACTCAAGTAGCACAGACTGGATGTGGTCTTAGTTTCAGACACTCAAACAGCACATACTGTATGTCGTTTTTCCCTCTGAATGATCCGCTTCAAACATGGATGTTTATCTATCTGTCAAGTAAGATTTAGTAGGCAATCTGGACATGTACTGTACCCAACCTGGAGTTTTTTTTTACTCCAAGGCCATTTCGTCTGATTCAAGGGTCACTGATTTGATTGTAACCTAAGGGTTCTTGGCTTGGTCTTAGTATGTCTTAGCTGGCCTGAGCCCAGAGTAATCTCTTGCCAAGGAAATCTTGGATCTTCAAGCCTGACCCTTTCTGTAAGGTCAGTTTCTTGAGACCATCAGCCATTTTGTCATCCATCTTGGGTTTGACCTTAATTGTTTTGAGCTTGTAAGTTACTCCTATATGACTCGAGTTAGACAGAATCTGAACCTCCAAAAATTCTTTAAAGACAGTTCCTTATTCCACTTGTGTAATAACATTTTTTGTTTGTTAATTTCATGAAACACAATAATACATGTAATTACAGCGTTACTTCACAGGTATCAAATCAACATCATGTTTCCTCAGAACAACCCCTTTAAGATCCAGCTATCCCTACCTATGACACAAGTGTATTTGTGTGCGAATGGCTTTTTTGGAGAATCCCCTCCCCTTCCTCGCTGTGTTCCAATGTTGGATGCATTTGCAGTTTGTTTTGGTTGTGTTTCAAATTATTTTGTGCCCAATAGAAATTCATAGTGAATGATGTATTGTGTCATTTTGGAGTCACTTTTATTGTAAATAAGAATATAATGTTTCTTAACACTTCTACATTAATGTGCACGCTACCAGGATTACAGATAATCCGGAATGAATCGTGAATAATGAAAGTTACAGAGGGTCAAAGACAATACCCCAAGACATGCTAACCTCTCACCATTACCAATAACAGGGGAGGTTAGCATGTCTTGGGGGTATGATCTTTGACCCTCTGTAACTTTCTCACTCATCATTATTCACGATTCATTCAGGATTATCCATAATCATGGTAGCACCCACATTCATGTAGAAGTGTTAAGAAACATATTCTCTTCTTTTTTACAATAAAAGTGACTCCAAAAAAACACAATACATTATTTACCATTAATTTCTATTGGGCACAAAATAATCTGAAACAAAACCAAAAATAACTGCAAATGCATCCAACTTGTTTGTAGAGCCACAAGCTTGATATAGTCATTGCGTTCTCGGAATATGGGACCAAAAATCTTTAGGGGTGTCAATAATTTAGACTCCTACCTTGTTGATATTTTTTTGTATTACTTATTCAATAACATCTCTTTCTCTGGGCAATTGTATTAGTATAAAATAATATAATTTCCCAATTTTTTTGGAGCGTACAACATAGCTCAGTTTTTGAATTATTTATTTTATACAATCACTATTGCTGATCTTTTTCCAGGGTGTCAATCATTTCAGACCCCACTGTATATAGGAAATTGTAGGGTACCTATTTTGACGATGGCCCGTAGGGTGTCATTTCAAATCAAATCAAATGTTGTTAGTCACATGCGCCGAATGTTGTATTCTTACTTACAAGCCCCTAACCAACAATGCAGTTTAAAAAATATGAATAAGAAATACAAGGAACAAGAGTAAAATAACAATAACGAGACTATATACAGCAGGTACCGATACAGAGTCAATGTGCGGGGGCACCGGTTAGTCGAAGTACTGTAGGTAGAGTTATTAAAGTGACTATGCATAGATAATAGAGAGTAGCAGCGGTGTAAAAGAGGGGGGGGGCAATGCAAATAGTCTGGGTAGCCATTTGATTAGCTGTTCAGGAGTCTTATGGCTTGTGGGTAGAAGCTGTTTAGAAGCCTCTTGGTCCTAGACTTGGCGCTCCGGTACCGCTTGCCGTGTGGTAGCAGAGAGAACAGTCTATGACTAGGGTGGCTGGAGTTTTTGATCATTTTTAGGGCAATTTGGCATGCATCCATAGCTTCATTCTAAGTAGCAAGCGAGTGAGAACCTTGGGACAGAACCCATGTCTTTGTGATGTGATGTTTCAGAGCCGTACAGCCCAGCTGTGTGGGTGATGATGTTCGTCATGTGCCTGTCCGTGGTCGCCGTCACAGTCTTTATTTTCGAGTTCTTCAGCCCTGTTGGCTACAACCGCAGCCTGCAAAGTGCAAAGAGTAAGTCATTTATTACAGTACGGTCATTATTTCAGGTTATCACCATTGAAGCAATTTAAGTGGTCGTGATGAGTTATATGCCATTGTGAGTACCCTGGGGATATTTCTTTTCCATTCAATGTCCATTTCTCTCGCTCTCTCTCTTTTTCTCTTTCTTTCTCACTCACTGTCTCTCCCACTCCCCCCTCTGTCTGTCCCCCTTATCTCTCTCTATCCAGAGACAGGGGGCTCTAAATTCACCATAGGGAAGTCTATCTGGCTGCTGTGGGCTCTGGTCTTCAATAACTCAGTGCCTGTGGAGAACCCCAGAGGAACCACTAGTAAGATCATGGTGCTGGTGTGGGCCTTCTTCGCTGTCATCTTCCTGGCCTCCTACACGGCCAACCTGGCAGCCTTCATGATCCAGGAGGAGTACATCGACACGGTGTCTGGCCTCAGCGACAAGAAGGTGTGTGAGTGAGGAGGCCCTTTTGATCCAAGGCCAAGATGGCCATAATGTCTGTTTCCATACCACAGCGGTGCCTCACTTTTTCCCACTTGCACATTACCTGTCTATGTCTATGGATTGGTGAAGGCATTGGCTGGAGGGAGTCTCCATTATTGTTAATCCATGACGGGAATGTGCAAGTGCATGCTTCAGGGTAGCGCCTGGAAGTCAATAAAAGTAGACGTTTTTTGTTGTGCTGAAGGTTGGTCTAGTGGTAATTCTGCTGCCACCTTCAGACAACTTATGCATTGATCCATCTCTAACTTTCATCCCTCTAAATTCTCTCCCTTTCTGAAGATCTCTGTACTAAGAATTATCTTTGGGAGGGGAAATAGAAGAGGCCTTTTTACATGAGCTCTAAGGACGTTGGGTGGGCACTGGACAGCACAGCCAAAAATCACAATAACATCTCAAAAGATAGACGCTCAACTTGCTGAGTTGGTGTTGGAGATTTGAGCCGCAATCTTTTCAAATGTTCTTGCGTTTTGGCAGCTCTTTGATTTCATGACACGCTGCTTGGGGTATTGTCCACCTGTCCAACTTCCTTAGATCTCTATGCATGCATTATTTACGATGTAATGTACTCTTGTCACTCAACTTTTACCCTGAATCCCCACATCAACCTCTAGTTCCTCCTCTATCCCCTCAGTTCCAGCAGCCCACTGAGCAGTACCCCCCGCTACGATTTGGCACCGTCCCCAACGGGAGCACGGAGGAGAACATCCGCAGCAACTACGCCAACATGCACAACTTCATGATCCGCAACAACCAGAAGGGCGTGGAGGAGGCCATCGACAACCTCAAGACTGGGTCAGTTTGTGTGTTTGTGAAGATGACATCCCTTTCATTTCATTGCATTGAACCAGGGCCATGTTCATTAGGCACCAAACGGAAAGAAAACAGACTGAAACAGGGAGGGACTACCTAGACTTGTCCAATAAGAAACGCACATTTTCGTTTTCCGTTGCATTTATTTTCCCCGTTATGTGCCCAAATGAACACAACCCAGCATAGCAACCTCTTAGCAACAATTATCTCCCTGGGATGTCTTGTCGTACTGTACTGTATGTGTGTTTGTCTCTCTGCTGGTGTCTGTAGTGCAAAATATGGGATTCTGCTTACATTAGACAAAACATACATAAACTTATGTTGGAAGCATGAGGGTATTTATAAGAAATTGTGCGCCTCATGCAGAGGAAAGACAATCACTTCCCCTAGACAACTTGACCACTAGCAGCCTATTCCTCACCCGGACCTGACGTACCGTGTTATTAAACCTCACATGATGCATTCTCACTTATCATCTCCCTCTCATCCCCTCTTCTCGCCCCTCTCTCTCTCCCTCCCTCCCCTTCAGCAAACTAGATGCCTTCATCTATGATGCGGCTGTGCTAAACTACATGGCGCGGAAGGACGAGGGCTGTAAGGTGATGACCATTGGCTCGGGCAAGGTGTTCGCCACCACGGGTTACGGCATCGCCCTGCATAAGAACACCCGCTGGAAACGCCCCGTGGACTTGGCCCTACTGCAGCTGGTTGGAGACGGTGAGGAGAGAAAGAGGAGTGGGGGAGAGATGGACGAGGGAGAGAGGGATTGGGGACAGGCAGGAGAAGTTGATAAATGTGCTGGCTTGTTAGTGGCGGGCTGGCAGCATCAATCTATGTCTCTGCTTTTTGGTGGTGGATTGAAGTGAGAGAAAAAATACACTTTCCTGCAGTACTTACTGCTTAATTCAGTTGGGTCGAGATCTGGTCTGAGATGGCCATGGCATATGGTTTACATGGTCAACAAACCATTCAGTGACCACTCGTGCCCTGTGTGTGGGGGCATTGTCATCCTATGGGGGCATAGCCATGGCAGCCAAAATAATGGCCTGCCCAGCATTTTTATGCATGACCCTAAGCATGATGGGATTTGAATGACTTAATTAACTCAGGAACCACACCTGTGTGGAAGCACCTGCTTTCAATATACTTCGCCTCCCTTATTTCCTCAAGTGTTTCCATTATTTTGGCAGTTACCTGTATGTCTTACAGTGGGCCTACACACTCTGTTTTACAGGAGGCTTGCCGTACTGTAAGACAGTAAACGAATGTTGAATGTTGGATTTATTATGGGTGGTTGTGACCCAGATGAAGCATTAACATGGACTGCAACGGTGATTCTCTAGTTAACATTTAGTGCATGAGGACTTGTAGGCCTAATCTGGGTCTGTGCAGCCTCCCCAGAATGTTTCACTAATCATCACATTATACGAGGTCTTAAAGATTCCATACATGTATTCTCCAGTACTGTATCATACGTTGTATTGTTTACGCTACAATCGGTCTTCCTATTATGGTACTTTTTCCTTCTATAATACATATTTTTTTCTGTCACTCAATCGCTCTGGTGCTGTGATTTATACGACGGGGTTATTCCTTCGCTAACGGCGAGGATGTTGCAGCTCCGTCTCAGTTCAGCGGCCTTTGTGAAGATCTCAAAGCGGCTTTATGAAGCCCTGACTTCAGGCTGCCGTCGTGATTCAGGGCTGAATGTGAAAGAGAGCGGGGGACGGAGGTGCTTATTGAAACATGATGCATGAGATTAGGAGTCTGCCACAGTTTATGATCATGCAAATTAGAATCCATTGTTGAAAACACAATTGGCAGTTAAGTATAGTGATTTTCGTGAACCAACATTTGCACTTCACTCCCCCCCCCCCTACTAGCACTGACTTGGGCTGATAGCTACTTTATTAAGGAAGAATGTACGTACTATGACTGAGATATGTGGTTGTCTCACCCAGCTATTTTAAGATGGTTTGCTCTAACTGTAAATCACCCTGCATAAGAGTGTCTGATAAGTGACTCAAATGCAAAAATGTAATCAGACAGATCACTAACTCTCTGACTGTGAATTCTTAGCTACACATTCTTGGAAGAATATTTTTGTTTGGTAGAATCCTTTTTATTGTGTTTTATTGGAGTGGATTATGACATTCCAGTCAACATGGTTAATTCCTGTTTTTCTAATCCACGTACCTTGGGCTTTACAATTGGGTGTCCCACAAGGGGAAATTAACCTAAGGTTAATATAGTTGAATGTTTCAGTGTTATAATGAACAGGGATTTTAAAACTTCCTTTAAGTAGCTCCTCTTGCAATGCAGAGGGCTTTAGCTCACAGATGTGGCTGTCATTTCACTGCACGTTATCTGCTCTCCACTGAGTACAAGCTCTGGCTTTTCCTTCATTACTCCTTGACAGTGTAACAGTTGTTTTTGATAAGGTACTGATGATTAGTGTGCGGAGTCCTATCAGTGTCCGCTTCCTTTCATCTTGAAGCACTGTCGGGGTCACTCTTAGCATGGGACATTCTGTATCCTGGCCATTTCAGACCTCCATCAAAGCTGTGCAGCTTCTATCTCCCCTCCTCTCTCTCTCCCTGTCTCTCCCTGTCTCTCTCCCTGTCTCTCCTTGTCTCTCTCTCTCTGCCTCTCTCTCTGCCTCTCCCTCTCTTCCTCTCTCCCTCATTCTCGCTTCGCCCCCCGCCATGCATCATCTCTTCCAGCTCCCCCCTTTCAGGTATAAAACACTGCTTGTCTCATAACAAAGGCAGATAACACCTTCTCGTTGTTTTTTATTTGCCTCCCGGCCCCTCTTCTCCCCCGCCAGACGAGATCGACATGCTTGAGCGCCTGTGGCTCTCTGGGATCTGTCACAACGACAAGATTGAGGTGATGAGCTCCAAGTTGGACATCGACAACATGGCGGGCGTCTTCTACATGCTGCTGGTGGCCATGGGGCTCAGTCTGCTGGTGTTCTCCTGGGAGCACCTGGTGTACTGGAAGATCAGGCAATGCCTGGGCCACTCCGGGGGCATGGACTTCCTACTGGCCCTCAGCAGGGTGAGTCACTGACTGGTGGTGGTGGTGGTGGTACTGATGCCCCCTGGTGGTGGTGGTAGTGGTGATGGTAGTGGTGGTGGTGATACCCCTGCTGGGGGTAGTGGTGATGGTAGTACTGGTGGTGATACCCCTGCTGGTGGTAGTGATGGTAGTGGTGGTGGTGATACCCCTGCTGGGGGTAGTGATGGTAGTGGTGGTGGTGATACCCCTGCTGGGGGTAGTGGTGGTAGTGGTGGTGGTGATACCCCTGCTGGGGGTAGTGATGGTAGTGATGGTGGTGATGGTACCCCTGCTGGGGGTAGTGATGGTAGTGGTGGTGGTGATACCCCTGCTGGGGGTAGTGATGGTAGTGGTGGTGGTGATACCCCTGCTGGGGGTAGTGGTGGTAGTGGTGGTGGTGATACCCCTGCTGGGGGTAGTGATGGTAGTGGTGGTGGTGATACCCCTGCTGGGGGTAGTGATGGTAGTGGTGGTGGTGATACCCCTGCTGGTGGTAGTGGTGGTGGTGATACCCCTGCTGGTGGTAGTGGTGATGGTAGTGGTAGTAGTGATACTCCTGCTGGTGGTAGTGGTGATGGTAGTGGTAGTAGTGATGCCTCCTGGTGGTGGTAGTGGTGCTAGTGGTGGTAGTGATACCCCTGGTGGTGGTAGTGGTGATGGTAGTGGTAGTAGTGATGCCTCCTGGTGGTGGGAGTAGTGTTAGTGGTGGTAGTGATACCCCTGGTGGTGGTAGTGGTGATAGTAGTGGTAGTAGTGATGCCTCCTGGTGGTGGTAGTAGTGCTAGTGGTGGTAGTGATACCCCTGGTGGTGGTAGTGGTGATGGTAGTGGTAGTAGTGATGCCTCCTGGTGGTGGTAGTAGTGCTAGTGGTGGTAGTGATACCCCTGGTGGTGGTAGTGGTGGTAGTGATGCCTCCTGGTGGTGGTATTAGTGCTAGTGGTGGTAGTGATACCCCTGGTGGTGGTAGTGGTGGTAGTGATGCCTCCTGGCGGTGGCGGAAGGGAAAGGACTTGGTGCATCAATACATCACAGGTTGTTTAGGCAGTACTATTCAGAAGGTAGGTCCTTGTATCAAAATGTTCACGTACACGGTGACCTCGTTTTCAGGTGACCTAGTCAAAATTGAGCCAAATTTTCTCCCAGATTTCAGATTACATTGTGTAACGTCAAGTGTTTTCGTACTAGTGCGTTCTACGTTGGTGTTCCGGGATATGTCCGACCGTGACTTTCACAAAATGTTGATTCATGTGCTCAATGGACTATGTTGATTCATGTCCATCAGATTTGTGTCCATCAGATTAGTGCGATGACTCTCCTTTTCCATTAAGACCTATTGTTATTGAATGAATCACCTTCAAGTAAAGGTGATAAATCTGTTATGATTTACATGGCCTCGCCATTCAACGCACTTAATCGATAATTGTTGCCTATCAGTCTTTTAAAGCAGTAAATTACTTAGTATTAGACCTGTATTAGACCTGTCACAAGTTCCTCTTCCACCCTCATTAGTATGTTGTGGTCAGTTTCCACCTCTCCCAGAGTACAGAGTAGAGATATTGCTTAGAGCAGCATCCGCCATATTCATGGCACGTCATATTTTACGCTGGAGGGGAGAGAAAGGACAGATTATTCAATCAATCAATCAAATTTATTTATAAAGCCGTTTCTACATCAGCAGATGTCACAAAGTGCTTGTTCTTTTTTTAAAGAGTCAGTTGTGACTTAGTGTTTGAGCAGTGCAGCGGGAGCTCCAGAGTACACAGCACACTAGGTGGTAGTTTAAAAAGATGAATTGAACTGAAGCCTGAGTGCACCTTAAATGCAGACACTGAGGTAAGTGTATTCAGTCTTCTATAGGGACACATTTCTGCTACATTTCTGCCACAACATATGTACATATGTGACCTAGTTTTACGAGACTTACTAAACTCACATGTTTTTCAGCGACTTTCATAAGTATCAATATTCTCATCAAGGGATACTGGGATGTGTAGTGTGCTAGCTGTATCCTAATTCGCTTTCCCTTCTCTCTCTACCCAGGGTATGTACAGTTGCTGCAAGTTTAAAGATGAAACCATCTCTGGAGGCCTAAAAAACACACTTCCCCTATATCATAGTGTTCCCACAATGCCGCCTCCACCCCAATCCCACATCTCAGCGGCTGTAACCTGTAACACTACCCTTGCTATGGTGCAGCAGCAGCAGATGCATCATCAGCAGCAGCAGCAACAGCAAGCATACAGCATGCTTCCTGCTGCATCTCCTCCGACTACTGGGCACTCTGCAATGGCCATTGGGCCATCAAACAGTCCCCTTATGGAGGGTCCTATGCCGTGCTCCACTTTTCTGCCTCGTCATGACCGCAGATTGGCTGTGGTAGACCGCTGGAACCGTCCCAAGCCCAGCACGGACAAACCTATTGGTGGCAGCGGTGGGATCCCAGACATGGCACAGTTTCAACAGGGCTTGCCCCCTCATTGGGCTGGGGGAGCCGGTGGAGGGGACGGTGGCATGGATGAATACAAGCGATACTATGGCCCGATCGATCCAGAGGGCTTAGGGGCAAATGCTGACCCACAAACAGGTGGCTCTCAAACCACCAAAATTAACCAGAGGGGAACAAAGTCCTCAGGAATGCCACGGCTACCTTCTAAAGGACCGCCCCCTTGGCACTTCATGTCCAAGCCCCCTCTACCGCTCCCCTCATCCCCACATCGGCCGCTATTTTGGAGAAGAGGCAGCCTCCCTAAAAGAAAGGGCTCTGGGGGGCCTCTGTATGAGAACATCCTCCCCCTGGGGAGAAGAGGGGGAGGGCGGTACGGCGCAAGGGATGGAGGTGGCAGGCGAAGCCGTTGCCCTCCCCCACTCCCTTTGCCTGTCCCTGTCTCGTCCCCTGCCCACACTACTCCTACCACTCCTTCTCACTCCGTCCTCTACACCTCGAGCTCCTGCTCCTCCACCTCATCCAGTTCATCCTCGTCCTCATCCTCCGTCTCCCTCTCCCGCTCCAACTCAACCTCATCCTCCATCACCTCATACACATCGTCCCAGAGTTTTAAGTACAGGGCTGGCAGTAGAGATGTCGAGGACATCTATGACTCTGATGAGCTGACAGAGGAGTCTAGCCTCCTGCTAGTACGGAGAAAGGGCAAATCCCGACGCATGTCCTCTCGCTCACTGCCTTGCAGTCCACCCCCTCCGCCTGTGCCACCCCGCAAGCCTCATCTACAGTATGAGAGAGAGAGGGCAGGGAGCCAGCTAGCCCAGCTGCAGGAGTGGTGGGCCTCCTGGGGCGAGAGAGAAAGACGTAGAGGAACAGGAACCAGGGCTGAGGGGAAGGAGGAGAAACGGCATCACAAAGAGAGCGAAAGGGAGAGAAAGAGGAGGAAGAAAGGGCGGAAGAAAAAAAAGAGAGAGGAGAAGGAGAGAGAGCGGGAGCGCAAGCGGCGTAAAGTGAAGAAGAAGAGGAAGAAAGAGGAGAAGGTGAAGAGAAGAGACCGGGGCAAGCGATCAGAGCACGAGGGAGATGGTGAGCAGAGAGGGCACCTCAAAGCGATAACGCAAGAGGCCTACTCCTCCTACCCTGCTCCGAGGCGTGACTCCATGCGGAAAAAGAGTGAAAGTTCTATCAGAAGTTACGGATGGGATATTCCAAGGGATGAAGAGAGGAGAGAGAGAGAGGATAAGGAAAGAGATGATGGAGACGACACTAGAGGCAAGGAAAGGAACAGAAGTCCTCACTCTCGCCACAGGCATGCAGATAGGCCTTCCAGTTCCAGCAAGCAGTACCAGAGCTCCAGTAAACCCTCAACCTCTGTCAAATTCTGGGGAGCAGGAAACCCATCCTCAGAGACTCCTTCATCTGCATTTCTACCACTGATCCCTTTCTCATCCAGGCGCAGGAGTAAGGGTTCAGATAGAGAGGCCCTAGGGAAAGAAGGGGAGAAGCGCCCCCTGTTGGGCAGGAACGAAAGAGTGGAGGTTCACTCCAAAGAAGGTCTGTCGTTTCATGAGTGGGATTCCGAAGATGAGGATGACGATTCCAAGGCGCAAAGGAGAAAAGTGGAGCAAGAGACGAGACACGAAAGAAGAAGAAGGACCGCATCAGAGTCCGAAAGGGAACGCGATAAGGTGGTGGGCATCTACTCCGACGACGACGGCTCCTCGGGAGAATTCGGAAAGTTCGAAAGGTACTGGGATGGTCATGAGGGTAGGGCGGTTGGGGGCATAGGAGGGGGAGGTTGGTTTTTCGGCACTTATCCCGCCAGAGAAAAAGCTGGCAGTATAAACAGTAGGGATGACTCGTTACTGAGGCATGGGGAGGGATGGGGGGGAGCAGGGGAAGGTGGCTGGGGATCAGGTGAAGCCTGGGGTTCAAGGAGGATAGGTGGTACACAGTGGCCTCCACCTCCATTGACACCACCAGCTCCTCGAAGATACTGGTCCGTGGACAAGCTTCCCGTGAAGGAGGAGAAGAAAGGGAAAAGGAAGGTCAAAGGGCGCGGTGATGTGGCTTGCAACTGCCAATCTGCCCTCGAGCATCAACACGCTCACTCTAAATGGGCCAAGGTGAGCTCTCGTAGCCAGGAGGAGCTATTTCTACACTGTCAACGTTTCGGGAGCAGCGCCAATTCCAAACGGCATTCCTCCAAACCCGACCGGACCCAGAATCAACCCATATCGGGAAGCCAGTCCAACCTCAGCATCCAGCGAACACAGCGGACGGTCCGCATTCGGCAGTCCTCTACATCGCAAGCCCTCATCCCCTCCCTCCCTCCACCAACACTCCCAGCCCTTCCTGCCCCTCCTTCTGCATCCCATCCCATCCACGTCCCTCTTCCCACCTCGTCCTCTTCGGTCTCATCTCCCTCTGTAGTATCCTCCACCCCAGGCGCCCCCCAGCCGTCTTCTATGGCTTCTGCTAGTGCCAAACTCCTGTACCAGAGACTGCGCTCAGTGCCCCAGCCCCAAAGGTTACAGTCACCTCACCTGCCCCTCAAGGCCAAGAGCCTCTGCTCACGGAGGGGGTCTGCACACTTCTCCAGTGTGGAGAGTGAGGTGTGATGCGAATCATAGACACCTACCTGGGTAGGAAACACCGACCTATTCAGACAACCTTGGGTCATGACTGTGTGGCAACAGCAGTCCTGTAACTCAGCCCCCTACAACTCTTGCACAACCCCCATTGTCCAGTGAGAGGGAGTGCACAGCAATGTCATGTTTACTGGGGCTCTCTTCATTCCGGTCAGAGTATCTGAAAGACTACATGTGTTGTTGGTTCAATGAAATTGGTGTCCAAAGTGGGCTCTCAGAAATGGGGCCGCCTTCTTGACACGGCGTGTCTTTGGGTCTTGAAGTGAAGTGGTTATTATTGTCAAATTTATATTTGCTCTTGAGGGCTCAGGTACTCATTCATAGACCTCCCTACTGAGGGCTCCAATGCAGAAACATTTTATTTACATCCCTTAACATTAACCCCTAACTTTCCTTTAACTTTCACAGAACTGTGAAGTCTGGGGTCATGTATGTTCTATATTTCACTTTTAGGGAGAATGGAATAGCAGCTAGCCCTCTCTGTTTTCCCCATTCACCCTCTCAAACTCATATTTGATATTCTGTGTGTCTGTGTTTTACTGTGTTTGTATTCTTGACAACAGGGTAAGTCGACTGTGACTGACCTTATACTGTGCCAAACTTCAGTGGAGCTTACATACAATGCTGTTTCATTTATACCACAGGTACTCCCCCATTCATGTCCCTCTTGAGCAATACATTACCTGCACACCAACAGTTCATGCATTTTATATTTTAAAAAGGTTAGTTTACTATATGTGTTATTATAATATGAGACAAATGTATTAATTATGACAAAATGTAAGCACTGTGCTGTACTATACTGGGTACATGCGAAACGTTTTTCAACTACCTAACGTCATTGGCAGCCTTTCCCCCCATAAGACAGAATGTAGCCTTGACCTAGTCTGCTGCAACTATGAAGACACTTTAAGATTGTAGCATTTTGGGGGGGCACTATGTGGAAAACCATTGGGTAAATGCTAGATGGAATTGTCGGACATGTGGCCGCACAGATGGCCAGAATGAATTCTCTGTGTCCCAGTAATGATGTCAACATGATAGGTGCCTAAAAGATGCTACCAGAGATGCGTTTGTAAACCTGTAATCAAGAGCTAGCTTATTTATGGCAATTTGACTGCAAAGCTAATACCTGCATAGTCCGATGTACTTTCAAATCAGCCCGTTATCCACCCACCTTTAGCATTAGCATAAGCAACAGGAAGTTGAGTAGCGGAGAGTGAATACTGTTCTGTTTTTTGTGCATGTTGTCAGTAACCCACAAGGCTAGTTTCCATCTTCTCCATATAGTCCGTTCAGTTCATTCGTCTGTCCGCGACTGCATCTGAGCCATACTTCAGCCGAAGAAAAAGAGTTAACACAAAATTGTGTCGTGTAAAGTTTTGTCTGCATTTCTTTCAATATCTAGATGTATATCACATATATATTTGTGGAGTTGGGTAGCAGTAGATCAATTATTGTTCAGCATCTTGATGTGAGGTTATTGTTTCTCATTCCAGTGCCATGAGATAAGATATGAAGGAAAAATTCACCCACAACTGGGAGTGCTCGCTGTTGCGAATAGTTTAGTTTTTTCATTCTTAAAACCTGGCTAACCCAAGAGCTATAGGAACACAATGGAAGCCGTGCTTTGCTTGTTACAATCAACAGCTTACAAGAATCCAATGACGAGGCTAACCGTGGGCTAACCGTTACCTGCCAAGGTATTTGTACCACAAATTAACCGAAATATCTGCCCCTTATGTCTATTTGTTGTGTTGATGAGTGTCTGCAATTGTAAACTGTTCTTTTTTTTTTATTATAAAGTATCGGTGAATATTTATTTCATCTCAATAATAGCATATCTATATATAATATATTTCAAAGGTAAGATATTATACGTTACGTTTGTCTACTAAATTGATAGTGTTATCTAGGAAGCGGTATTTTTGTCTGTCCTCAAAACCCAGTGAAATCAGAGACCAGTACTTAACTATGTTCTTACTGACCATCAACCACGATTAGTTAACAATGATATTTGCGATGTGACTGAGGTGTGTGTCTGACGACCGTGTCACTGTAGTAGTGTGAGTATGGGCCTTGGCTGTAAGACGTTATTAATAACTATTGGATTATAAGGTATTTTACCAGGGCATAGCCTGTCCAACAACATGACCGTCTGGTGAGATACTGGGGCCTGGATTCCAACTGGACCAATGTGTTGATGTGTACAGTGACTTCTTTACACACAGTATAGCCTAGCGGGCATCAAAAGGCTTTTTTGCATCATGCAGAAGTATACTATCCATAGTGAGCCATACCAGGACTGTGGTGTGTGCTTTCACTCTGCAAAGATGCATCTGTCGTGCCGAACTAAACAAAAACACACTGTGTTCCTCCATAATAATCCCCACTGCAGCGCCCCGTCCGACGCTGTCTCTATTCGCTAACCCTGCGCGGTCTTTACGCCACACTGTGTCCAGACGGACTTGCACTGCGTCACTGTGTGAGAATCAATGTGCCATACTGGAGCAGAACACAGTGGTCATGTTGGGCTGCCGCACCACTGGAAAGACGATACTGTGCTGTACTGCAAGCAGAACAGAATAAAAATAATTTTCATATTAAAACCTGTTCCGTCCGTTTCGATTTGTCTTTGTGTCGGCGTCAGAGGAGCGGATGCGGGTGGGATGATTGGGAAAGCACGGAGCGAGAAAGTTATCTGTTCACATATCTCCACGAGGACATGTTGTGCGGAACAGATTGTCCTTAGAAAAGTACAATGTTTTATCACAGCAAGTGACACCTTAGTGGAGGTATTATAGATAGGTGTTCTCATTCACACGCACAGATGCACCACGTGAAAATGGTTCGCGTCCAGTTCAATTCTTTTACAAGTCATTTGTCATATGCACAGGAACACGTACGTGTGGTGTACACATTACAATGAAATGCTTACTTGCAGGTTCACCTCTCGACAATGCAACAACAATAAGAATAGAAATGTGGTAAATTGAAACGGAGGTCCAAAGTGTTGACTGAAATGTGTTTTTACTATGTACCAGCCCGGGACTATGCACACTCATACACACATACCGACTTATATGGAAGCTCATTAATGCCATAACACATTTAATTGAGATGGAGCTGCTCAACAGATCTTGGAGCACTTACAGTACAGTGCATTGTTATGAGATGGCTGGGGCTACTATTAAACACCTTAATGGAGGTTGGTTGACAGCCATTTTGTGCCAGAGTGTCTTTCTACCATCACCCCTCACTGTGAGGAGATCAGTTATCACCCACCGAGTTGAAGTTAAAAATGATTAGTTGGATCGTTTATAACACGTATTCCCAAACTGGGGTACGGGGTACGCGCAATGCCGTCGGGGGTACTCCAAATAAAAATGTGATTCATGTTTAAAAAAATTAAAATATTATAAATATTTTTTTATTCACATTTTCAAACAGTACATTTATATTTTCCAACAGGGCTATACATTTGGGTGAGTTTTTTTTTCTCACCTAGTAGCCACGTTTCACTGCCAAAAATAAAATAAAAACATCTAGTGTAGAGCGAAATAACAACACTGTCAAATACAGGTAGCCTAGTCAAATAATTAACATCCAATCACATTAACCGTTACTCTCTCGCGGGAAACCTTCACTCTTGCGCAGACATTTAGAAACGAAACATGACAATTTGAAAAATGAACAACGGGAGTTTTTGGAGTGAGAATAAAGATGACTTTCGAGTAGTAAGACATGTAGAAAAGCAACAGATACCATTAATAAGAAGGGGCTAGAAGCGTCTTATATGGTGGGCTACCGAGTGGCTAGTACAGGCAAGCCCCATACTATTGTGGAGGACTTAATTCTTCCTGCTGCCGCGGATATGGCTGGGACAATGCTGGGGGAAAGGCCAAAAAAACAATAAAGACAATGCCTTCATCGAGACATAGTGGAGTGGTAATGCGCGTGCAAGCAGTTGCTCCCGACGCCACTTGGGTACACTGCAGCATCCACCGAGAGGCTCTTGCTGCCAAGGGAATGCCTGACAGCTTGAAAGACGTTTTGGACACTACAGTGAAAATGGTTAACTTTGTTAAAGCAAGGCCCCTGAACTCTTCTGTATTTTCTGCATTATGCAATGATATGGGCAGCGACCATTTAACGCTTTTACAACATACAGAAGTGCGCTGGTTATCAAAGTATTGACACGTTTTTTTTAACTGAGAGACGAGCTTAAAGTTCTTTACTGACCATCATTTTCACTTGTCTGACTGCTTGCATAATGACGAGTTTCTCACACGACTGGCCTATCTGGGTGATGTTTTTAATCACCTGAATGATCTGAATCTAGGATAACAGGGACTCTCCGCAACTATAGTCAATGTGTGGGACAACATTGAGGCTATGATTAAGAAGTTGGAGCTCTTCTCTGTCTGCGTTAACAAGGACAACACACAGGTCTTTCCATCATTGTATGATTTTTTTGTGTGCAAATGAACTCAAGCTTACGGACAATGTCAAATGTGATATAGCGAAGCACCTGAGTGAACTGGGTGCACAATTACGCAGGTACTTTCCCAAAACGGACGACACAAACAACTGGATTCGTTATCCCTTTCATGCCCTGCCTCCAGTCCACTTACCGATATTTGAACAAGAGAGCCTCATCGAAATTGCAACAAGCGGTTCTGTGAAAATGTAATTTAATCAGAAGCCACTGACAGATTTCTGGATAGGGCTGCGCTCAGAGTTTCTTGCCTTGGCAAATCACACTGTTAAGACACTGACGCCACGTACCTATGTGAGAGTGGATTCGCGGCCCTCATTAGCATGACAACTAAATACAGGCATAGACTGTGTGGAAAATGATTTAAGACTGAGACTCTCCAATACAACCCAACATTGCAGAGTTATGTGCATCCTTTCAAGCAATCTCTTCTCATTAACATGTGGTGAGTTATTTACAATTTTTGATGAACAAATAAGGTTTTATATGTAAGATGGCTAAATAAAGAGCAAAATTATTGATTATTATTATATTACTATTTGTGCCCTGGTCCTATAAGAGCTCTTTGTCACTTCCAAAGATCCGGGTTGTAACAAAAACTCACACTCATTCTTATGTTTAATAAATGTATAGTATGTGTGTGGCAGGCTTACAATGATGGCAAAAAACAACATTTGAGAGTGCGCTGACCCTGGTGCTAGAGGGGGTACACAGCTGGAGGTCGAATGTTTGAAGGGGTACGGGACTATAAAAAGTTTGAGAACCACTGGTCTATAACATATTGTAAGAGCAGGAATGGGATTTTGTTTCATATGGGTTACTGATAGAAAATACCTTTTAAAATATTACATTATTTCCTCAGAATATTGAATATATTTATGTTTAAACTGATTTATAGTTTGTTGGTTTGGTGCTCGAGTCCATATGTAGGATCTACTGTATTCACATTTTGCCTTATAAGTAATGTTTTCTCCCTTGAGATGGATGTGGATGTAGCCTGTTATTATTCAATGTCTATGGTCCTCACTTTCTGATGCAATAATCTGACAGACTTGTTATTCAGGCAGACAGTCTTTGTGTAATAATGCAAGGCAGACGTAATAATCTAGAGGTGCAGCAACGGCACCTCAAGGCGAGAGCACGTCTCAGTAAGTGCTATTGTTGTACTTTTCACCATAATCGCCCCTTAAAATTCTCTGTATCGTTGCTGCACTTCAACTGCAGTGTACTCTGAGTGGTACAAAAACATTATGAACACCTGCTTTTTCCATGACATAGACTGACCAGGTGAATCCAGGTTAAAGCTCTGATCTTTTCTCGATGTCACTTGTTAAATCCACTTCAATCAGTGTAGATGAATGGGAGGAGACGGGGTATAGAATATTTTTTTAAAGCCTTGAGACAATTGAGACATGGATTGTGTCACTCCAGAGGGTGAATGGGCAAGACAGAAGATTTAAGTGCCTTTGAACAGGGTATGGTAGTAGGTGCCAGGTGCACCGCTTTGTGTAAAGAACTGCAACGCTGCTGGGTTTTCCATGTTCAGCAGTTTCCTGTGTGTATCAAGAATTGTCCACCACCCAAAGGACATCAAGACAACTTGACACAACTGTTCGAAGCATTGGAGGCAATATGGGCCAAGATCCCTGTGGAATTCTTACGTGTTCATGCCCCAATTAATTGAGGCTGTTCTGAAGGCAAAAGCTGGTGCAACTCAATATTAGGAGGGTGTTCCTAATGTTTGATATACTCAGTGTACAATTGTCCATTATTGCAATACAAAAGTTATATCGCCACTTAAAATGTATGATAAGTACTTCTAATAATGTCAATTAGACTAATATCAAAGGAGTCTACACTGAATTAATTTGTTGTGTAACATATGTATGTATGTAACATGCGCTATGCATGTTACTGTATTATTTTCTATGTATAGATGACAGAACACAAACACTACATGGCCAAAAGTATGTGGACACCTGCTCGTCGAGTATCTCATTTCACAATCATGGGCATTAATATGGAAGCATGTCCCCCTTTGCTGCTATAACATCCTCCACTTTTCTGGGAAGGCTTTCCACTCAATGTTGGAACATTGCTGCAGGGACTTGCTTCCATTCAGCCACAAGAGCATTAGTGAGGTCGGGCACTGATGTTGGGGCGATTAGGCCTGGCTCGCAGTCGTCGTTCCAATTCATCCCAAAGGTGTTCGATGGGGTTGAGGTCAGAGCTCTGTGCAGGCCAGTCAAGTTCTGTATGGATTTCTGTATGGACCTCGCTTTGTGCACGGGGGCATTGTCATGCTGAAACAGGAAAGGGCCTTCCCCAAACTGTTGCCACAAAGTTAGAAGCATAGAATTGTCTAGAACAGTGGTTCCCAAACTTTTCATAGTCCCGTACCCCTTCAAACATTCAACCTCCAGCTGTGTACCACCTCTAGCACCAGGGTCAGCGCACACTTAAATGTTGTTTTTTGCTATCATTGTAAGCCTGCGGCACACACACTATACGATACATTTATTAAACATAAGAATGAGTGTGAGTTTTTGTCACAACCCGGCTCGTGGGAAGTGACAAAGAGCTCTTATAGGACCAGGGCACAAATAATAATATAATAATAATCAATAATTTTGCTCTTTATTTAGCCATCTTACATATAAAACCTTATTTGTTCATCAAAATTTGCAAATAACTCACCACAGGTTAATAAGAAGGGTGTGCTTGAAAGGATGCACTTAACTCTGCAATGTTGGGTTGTATTGGAGAGAGTCTCAGTCTTAAATCATTTCCCACATACAGTCTGTGCCTGTATTTAGTTTTTATGCTTGTGAGGGCCGAGAATCCACTCTCACATAGGTACGTGGTTGCAAAGGGCATCAGTGTCTTAACAGCGCGATTTGCCAAGGCAAGAAACTCTGAGCGCAGCCCTATCCAGAAATCTGTCAGTGGCTTCTGATTAAATTACATTTTCACAGAACCGCTTGTTGCAATTTCGATGAGGCTCTCTTGTACAGATATCGGTAAGTGGACTGGAGGCAGGGTATGAAAGGGATAACGAATCCAGTTGTTTGTGTCGTCCGTTTTGGGAAAGTACCTGCGTAATTGCGCACCCAGCTCACTCAGGTGCTTCGCTATATCACATTTGACATTGTCCGTAAGCTTGAGATCATTTGCACACAAAAAAATCGTACAATGATGGAAAGACCTGTGTGTTGTCCTTTATAATGCAGACAGAAAAGAGCTCCAACTTCTTAATCATAGCCTTAATTTTGTCCCGCACATTGAATATAGTTGCGGAGAGTCCCTGTTATCCTAGATTCAGATCATTCAGGCGAGAAAAAACATCACCCAGATAGGCCAGTCGTGTGAGAAACTCGTCATCATGCAAGCGGTCAGACAAGTGAAAATGATGGTCAGTAAAGAACTTTAAGCTCGTCTCTCAATTTAAAAAAACGTGTCAATACTATTCATTCCTAAAGAAAATGATGTACTTTTTACTCCATACATTTTCCCTGACACCCAAAAGTATTCGTTTTGAATGCTTAGCAGGACAGGAAAATGGTCTAATTCACACACTTATCAAGAGAACATCCCATGTCAACCCTACTGCCTCTGATCTGGAGGACTCACTAAACACATGCTTCATTTGTAAAGGATGTCTGAGTGTTGGAGCATGCCTCTGGTTTTCTGTAAATTAAAAAAATCAAGAAAATGGTGCTGCCTGGTTTGCTTTATATAAGGAATTTGATAAGATTGATACTTTACTTTTAACTTTTGATACTTAAGTATATTTTAGAAATTACATTTACCTTTGATACTTAAGTATATATAAAACCAAATACTTTTAGACTTTTACTCAAGTAGTATTTTACTGGGTGACTTTCACTTTTACTTGACTCATTTTCTATTATGGTATCTTTACTTTTACTCAAGTATGATAATTGGGTACTTTTTCCACCACTGGTGTAGATTGAGTGTTGCAACCAAGGACAGACGATTTTAATGCGCTACACGCTTCAGCACTCGGCGGTCGTATTTTGTGAGCTTGTGTGGCCGAGCCATTGTTGCTCCTAGACGTTTCCACTTCACAATAACAGCACTTACAGTTGACCGGGGAAGCTCTAGCAGGGCAGATTATTATGAATATTTTATTTTAAGGTGTAGAGCAGCTTTAATATTGCAAATAGATGTAATTTTCTGCATCATTTCCAATCCCCCATATATATTTTTTGTAAATAAATATATATATAAACATACATACACATACATACCTACATACACTACCGTTCAAAAGTTTGGGGTCACTTAGACATTTCCTTGTTTTTGAAAGATCAGCACATTTTTTGTCCATTAAAATAACATAAAATTGATCAGAAATACAGTGTAGACATTGTTAATGTTTTAAATGACTATTGTAGCTGGAAACGGCTGATTTTTTATGGAATATCTACATAGGCGTACACCAGTCTCAACATCAACAGTGAAGAGGTGACTCCGGGATGCTGGCCTTCTAGGCAGAGTTGCAAAGAAAAAGCCATATCTCAGACTGGCCAATAAAAAGAAAAGATCTGCAAAAGAACACAGACACTGGACAGAGGAACTCTGCCTAGAAGGCCAGCATCCCGGAGTCGCCTCTTCACTGTTGATGTTGAGACTGGTGTTTTGAGGGTACTATTTAATGAAGCTGCCAGTTGAGGACTTGTGAGGCGTCTGTTTCTCAAACTAGACACTCTAATGTACTTGTCCTCTTGCTCAGTTGTGCACCGGGGCATCCCACTCCTCGTTCTATTCTGGTCAGAGCCAATTTGCACTGTTCTGTGAAGGGAGTAGTACACAGCGTTGTACAAGATCTTCAGTTTCTTGGCAATTTCTCGCATGGAATAGCCTTAATTTCTCAGAACAAGAATAGACTGACGAGTTTCAGAAGAAAGTTATTTGTTTCTGGCTATTTTGAGCCTGTAATCGAACCCACAAATGCTGATGCTCCAGATACTCAACTAGTCTAAAGAAGGCCAGTTTTAATAAGGACAACAGTTTTCAGCAGTGCTAGCATCATTTCAAAATGGTTTTCTAATGATCATTTAGCCTTTTAAAACGATAAACTTGGATTAGCTAACATAACGTGCCATTGGAACACAGGAGTGATGGTTGCTAATAATGGGCCTCTGTACGCCTATGTAGATATTCCATAAAAAATCAGCCGTTTCCAGCTCCATTTACAATATTAACAATATCTACACTGTATTTCTGATCAATTTGATGTTATTTGAATGGACAAAAAATTAGCTTTTCTTTCAAAAACAAGGACATTTCTAAGTGACCCCAAACTTTTGAACTGTAGTTGTCACGTTCTGACCATAGTTCTTGTGTGTTTTGCTTGTTTTAGTGTTGGTCAGGACGTGAGCTGGGTGGGCATTCTATGTTGTGTGTCTAGTTTGTCTGTTTCTATGTTTGGCCTAATATGGTTCCCAATCAGAAGCAGGTGTTTTGTGTTGTCTCTGATTGGGAATCATATTTAGGTGGCTTGTTTTGTGTTGGGGATTGTGGGTGGTTGTTTCCTGTCTTTGTGTTTTCTCTGCACCAGATAGGGCTGTATCGGTTTGCCACATTTTGTTATTTTGTATTGTTGTAAGTGTTCACTGTTTTCGTCTATTAAACATGTTGAGCACTGGCTACGCTGCGTGTTGGTCCGATCCCTGCTACACCTTCTCTTCTCTTGAAGAGGAGGAAGGATGCCGTTACAGAACCACTCACCAAACTCGGACCAAGCAGCGTGGCTACAGGCAGCAGCAGCAGCAGCAGCAGCAGCGAGTTCAGGAATGGACATGGGAGGACGAGCTGGACGGTAAAGGACCCTGGGCAGAGCCAGAGGAATATCGCCGCCCCAAAGCGGAGCTGGAGGCAGCGAAAGCGGAGAGGCGGCGTTTTGAGGAGCTAGCTCGGCAGCGTGAGCAGGATCTGGGTTATACCACTTGGGAGGAAATAGACAGGTGGTCGATCGACCCAGGGAGAGTGCCGGAGCCCGCCTGGGATTCCATGGAGCAATGTGCAGAGGGATACCGGCGAATGAGGTTAGCACGACGCGGTAGGAAGCCCGAGAAGAAACCCCCAAAATGTATTGGGGGGGGGGGGGGGCTAAAGGGGGGTGTAGCATGGTCAAGTAGGAGACTTGAGCCAACTCCCCCTGCTTACCGAAAGGAGCCAAGGATGGAACCAGAGCTGGTGAGGGCGGTATTGGAGGTGAGCGAAGTAGAGTCTGTGAAGGATCTGATGGGGAAATTGGAGGAGAGAGAAATGAGGGATTTGCTGGTTTGGTGCATGAGGCACGACATCTGCCCGACGGAGCGTGTCGGGGATTTGATATCACTTGAGTCAGCTCTCCATACTCGTCCTGAGGTGCGGGCTAGACGTCTGGTGAAGACTGTGCCAGCCTTACGCACCAGGCCTCCTGTGCGCCTCCCTAGCCCTGCATGTCCTGTGCCAGCTCAGCGCACCAGCTCTCCCGTGGCAGCCCCACGTACTAGCTCTCCTGTCATCAGCCCAGTACCACCAGTGCCAACACCACGCACCAGGCTTCCAGTGCGTCTCCAGAGCCCTGTTCCTCCTCCACGCACTCGCCCTGTGGTGCGTGTCTCCAGCCCGGTACCACCAGTTCCGGCACCACGCACCAAGCCTCCTGTGCGTCTCCAGAGCCCTGTATGCACTGTTCCTTCTCCCCATACTCGCCCTGAGGTGCGTGCCCTCAGCCCGGTACCACCAGTGCCGGTACCACTCACCAGGCTTATAGTGCGCCTCGAGAGTCCAGTGTGCCTTGTTCCTGCTCCCCGCACTAGCCTTGAGGTGCGTGTCTACAAACCGGTACCACCAGTTCCGGCACCACGCACCAGGCCTACTGTGCGCCTCAGCAGGTCAGAGTCGGCCGTCTGCCCAGCGCCGCCAGCGCTGTCCGTCTGCCCAGCGCCTTCTGCGCTGTCCGTCTGCCCAGCGCCGTCTGAGCTGCCCGTCTGCCCAGCGCCGTCTGAGCTGCCTGTCTGCCCAGCGCCGTCTGAGCTGCCCACCTGCTCAGCGCCGTCTGAGCTGCCCGCCTGCCCATCGCCATCTGAGCTGGCTGCCTGCCCAGCGCCATCTGAGCTGCCTGCCTGCCCAGCGCCATCTGAGCTGCCTGCCTGCTCAGCGCCATCTGAGCTGCCTGCCTGCCCAGCGCCATCTGAGCTGCCTGCCTGCCCAGCGCCATCTGAGCCGTCCGTCTGTCCCGAGCCGCCAGAGCCGTCTGTCTGTCCCGAGCCGTCAGAGCCGTCCGTCTGTCCAGAGCCGCCCGTCTGTCCCGAGCCGTCAGAGCCACCCATCAGTCAGGAGCCGCCAGAGCCGCCCGCCAGTCAGGAGCTGCCAAAGCCGCCCGCCAGTCATGAGCCGCCCGCCAGTCATGAGCCGCCCTCCAGTCATGAGCCGCCCTCCAGTCATGAGCCGCCCTCCAATCATGAGCCGCCTTCCAGTCATGAGCTGCCTTCCAGTCATGAGCTGCCCTCCAGTCATGAGCTGCCCTCCAGTCATGAGCTGCCCTCCAGTCATGAGCTGCCCTCCAGTCCGGAGCTGCCATTCAGTCCGGAGCTGCCATTCAGTCCGGAGCTGCCATTCAGTCCGGAGCTGCCATTCGTCCGGAGCTACCTCTCTGTCCTGAGCTACCTTTCTGTCCTAAGCTACCTCTCGGTTCGGAGCTGTCTCCTCAGTCTGATGGGGCCCTTTGTGAGGGTTCCTAGGCCAAGGTCGGCGGCGAGGGTCGCCACTCAAAGGACGCTAAGGAGGGGGACAAAGACAATGGTGGAGTGGTGTCCTCGTCCAGCACCGGAGCCGCCACCGCGGACAGATGCCCACCCAGACCCTCCCCTAGAGTTTTAGGGGGTGCGTTCGGAGTCCGCACCTCAGGAGGGGGGTACTGTCACGTTCTGACCATAGTTCTTGTGTGTTTTGCTTGTTTTAGTGTTGGTCAGGACGTGAGCTGGGTGGGCATTCTATGTTGTGTGTCTAGTTTGTCTGTTTCTATGTTTGGCCTAATATGGTTCCCAATCAGAAGCAGGTGTTTTGTGTTGTCTCTGATTGGGAATCATATTTAGGTGGCTTGTTTTGTGTTGGGGATTGTGGGTGGTTGTTTCCTGTCTTTGTGTTTTCTCTGCACCAGATAGGGCTGTATCGGTTTGCCACATTTTGTTATTTTGTATTGTTGTAAGTGTTCACTGTTTTCGTCTATTAAACATGTTGAGCACTGGCTACGCTGCGTGTTGGTCCGATCCCTGCTACACCTTCTCTTCTCTTGAAGAGGAGGAAGGATGCCGTTACAGAACCACTCACCAAACTCGGACCAAGCAGCGTGGCTACAGGCAGCAGCAGCAGCAGCAGCAGCGAGTTCAGGAATGGACATGGGAGGACGAGCTGGACGGTAAAGGACCCTGGGCAGAGCCAGAGGAATATCGCCGCCCCAAAGCGGAGCTGGAGGCAGCGAAAGCGGAGAGGCGGCGTTTTGAGGAGCTAGCTCGGCAGCGTGAGCAGGATCTGGGTTATACCACTTGGGAGGAAATAGACAGGTGGTCGATCGACCCAGGGAGAGTGCCGGAGCCCGCCTGGGATTCCATGGAGCAATGTGCAGAGGGATACCGGCGAATGAGGTTAGCACGACGCGGTAGGAAGCCCGAGAAGAAACCCCCAAAATGTATTGGGGGGGGGGGGGGGGGCTAAAGGGGGGTGTAGCATGGTCAAGTAGGAGACTTGAGCCAACTCCCCCTGCTTACCGAAAGGAGCCAAGGATGGAACCAGAGCTGGTGAGGGCGGTATTGGAGGTGAGCGAAGTAGAGTCTGTGAAGGATCTAATGGGGAAATTGGAGGAGAGAGAAATGAGGGATTTGCTGGTTTGGTGCATGAGGCACGACATCTGCCCGACGGAGCGTGTCGGGGATTTGATATCACTTGAGTCAGCTCTCCATACTCGTCCTGAGGTGCGGGCTAGACGTCTGGTGAAGACTGTGCCAGCCTTACGCACCAGGCCTCCTGTGCGCCTCCCTAGCCCTGCATGTCCTGTGCCAGCTCAGCGCACCAGCTCTCCCGTGGCAGCCCCACGTACTAGCTCTCCTGTCATCAGCCCAGTACCACCAGTGCCAACACCACGCACCAGGCTTCCAGTGCGTCTCCAGAGCCCTGTTCCTCCTCCACGCACTCGCCCTGTGGTGCGTGTCTCCAGCCCGGTACCACCAGTTCCGGCACCACGCACCAAGCCTCCTGTGCGTCTCCAGAGCCCTGTATGCACTGTTCCTTCTCCCCATACTCGCCCTGAGGTGCGTGCCCTCAGCCCGGTACCACCAGTGCCGGTACCACTCACCAGGCTTATAGTGCGCCTCGAGAGTCCAGTGTGCCTTGTTCCTGCTCCCCGCACTAGCCTTGAGGTGCGTGTCTACAAACCGGTACCACCAGTTCCGGCACCACGCACCAGGCCTACTGTGCGCCTCAGCAGGTCAGAGTCGGCCGTCTGCCCAGCGCCGCCTGCGCTGTCCGTCTGCCCAGCGCCGCCTGCGCTGTCCGTCTGCCCAGCGCCTTCTGCGCTGTCCGTCTGCCCAGCGCCGTCTGAGCTGCCCGTCTGCCCAGCGCCGTCTGAGCTGCCTGTCTGCCCAGCGCCGTCTGAGCTGCCCGCCTGCTCAGCGCCGTCTGAGCTGCCTGCCTGCCCATCGCCATCTGAGCTGCCTGCCTGCCCAGCGCCATCTGAGCTGCCTGCCTGCCCAGCGCCATCTGAGCTGCCTGCCTGCTCAGCGCCATCTGAGCTGCCTGCCTGCCCAGCGCCATCTGAGCTGCCTGCCTGCCCAGCGCCATCTGAGCTGCCTGCCTGCCCAGCGCCATCTGAGCCGTCCGTCTGTCCCGAGCCGCCAGAGCCGTCTGTCTGTCCCGAGCCGTCAGAGCCGTCCGTCTGTCCAGAGCCGCCCGTCTGTCCCGAGCCGTCAGAGCCACCCATCAGTCAGGAGCCGCCAGAGCCGCCCGCCAGTCAGGAGCTGCCAAAGCCGCCCGCCAGTCAGGAGCTGCCAGAGCCGCCAGCCAGTCAGGAGCTGCCAGAGCCGCCAGCCAGTCAGGAGCTGCCAGAGCCGCCAGCCAGTCAGGAGCTGCCAGAGCCGCCAGCCAGTCAGGAGCCGCCAGAGCCGCCAGCCAGTCAGGAGCTGCCAGAGCCGCCAGCCAGTCAGGAGCTGCCAGAGCCGCCAGCCAGTCAGGAGCTGCCAGAGCCGCCCGCCAGTCATGAGCCGCCCGCCAGTCATGAGCCGCCCTCCAGTCATGAGCCGCCCTCCAGTCATGAGCCGCCCTCCAATCATGAGCCGCCTTCCAGTCATGAGCTGCCTTCCAGTCATGAGCTGCCCTCCAGTCATGAGCTGCCCTCCAGTCATGAGCTGCCCTCCAGTCATGAGCTGCCCTCCAGTCCGGAGCTGCCATTCAGTCCGGAGCTGCCATTCAGTCCGGAGCTGCCATTCAGTCCGGAGCTGCCATTCGTCCGGAGCTACCTCTCTGTCCTGAGCTACCTTTCTGTCCTAAGCTACCTCTCGGTTCGGAGCTGTCTCCTCAGTCTGATGGGGCCCTTTGTGAGGGTTCCTAGGCCAAGGTCGGCGGCGAGGGTCGCCACTCAAAGGACGCTAAGGAGGGGGACAAAGACAATGGTGGAGTGGTGTCCTCGTCCAGCACCGGAGCCGCCACCGCGGACAGATGCCCACCCAGACCCTCCCCTAGAGTTTTAGGGGGTGCGTTCGGAGTCCGCACCTCAGGAGGGGGGTACTGTCACGTTCTGACCATAGTTCTTGTGTGTTTTGCTTGTTTTAGTGTTGGTCAGGACGTGAGCTGGGTGGGCATTCTATGTTGTGTGTCTAGTTTGTCTGTTTCTATGTTTGGCCTAATATGGTTCCCAATCAGAAGCAGGTGTTTTGTGTTGTCTCTGATTGGGAATCATATTTAGGTGGCTTGTTTTGTGTTGGGGATTGTGGGTGGTTGTTTCCTGTCTTTGTGTTTTCTCTGCACCAGATAGGGCTGTATCGGTTTGCCACATTTTTGTTATTTTGTATTGTTGTAAGTGTTCACTATTTTCGTCTATTAAACATGTTGAGCACTGGCTACGCTGCGTGTTGGTCCAATCCCTGCTACACCTCCTCTTCTCTTGAAGAGGAGGAAGGCTGCCGTTACAGTAGTGTATATGTTAATGTACATACAGTACCAGTCAAAAGGTTGGACACCTACTCATTCCAGGGTTTTTCTTTATTTGGACTTTTTTCTACATTGTAGACTAATAGTGAAGACATCAAAACTATGAAATAACACATATGGAATCATGTAGTAAGCAAAAAATATTCTTTACATTTGAGATTCTTCAAAGTAGCCACCCTTTGCCCTGATGAAAGCTTTGCACACTCTTGGCATTCTCTCAACCAGCTTCATGGGGTAGTCCCCTGGAATGCAATTCAATTGACAGGTGTACCTTGTTAAAAGGTCATTTGTGGAATTTCTTTCCTTCTTAATGCGTTTGAGCCAATCATTTATGTGGTGACAAGGTAGGGGTGGTACACAGAAGATAGCTATATTTATTAAAAGACCAAGTTGATATTATGGCAAGAACAGCTCAAATAAGCAAAGAGAAACGAAAGTCCATCATTACTTTAAGACATGAAGGTCCATCAATGCGGAACATTTCAAGAACTTTAAACGTTTCCTTAAACTTTAAACCATCAAGCACTATAATGAAACTGGCTCTCATGAGGACCGCCACAGGAAAGGAAGACCCAGAGTTACCTCTGCTGCAGAGAATAAGTTCATTAGAGTTACCAGCCTCAGAAATTGCAGCCCAAATACATGCTTCACAGAGTTCAAGTAACAGACACATATAAAACATCAACTGTTCAGAGGAGACTGTGTGAATCAGGCATTTTTGGTTGAATTGCTGCAAAGAAACCACTACTAAAGGACCCCAATAATAATAAGAGATTTGCTTGGGCCAAGAAACACGAGCAATGGACAATAGACTGGTGAAAATCTGTCCTTTGGTCTGATGAGTCCAAATGTAACATTTTTGGTTACAACTGCCGTGTGTTTGTGAGACGCAGAGTAGGTGAATGTGTAATCTCTACTTGTGTGCTACCCACCGTGAAGCACGGAGGAGGAGGTGTGATGGTGTGGGGGTGCTTTGCTGGTGACACTGTCTGTGATTTATTTATAATTCAAAACACACTTAACCAGCATGGCTACCACAGCATTCTGTAGTGATACGCCATCCCATCTGATTTGCGCTTAGTGGGACTATCATTTGTTTTTCAACAGGACCAAGAAGGAGAGTGATGAGTGCTGCATCAGATGACCTGACTTCCACAATCACCCAACTTCAACCCAATTGAGATGGTTTGGGATGTGTTGGACCACAGAGTGAAGGAAAAGCAGCTCCTTCAAGACTGTTGCAAATGCATTCCAGGTGAATCTGGTTGAGAGAATACCAAGAGTGTGCAAAGCTGTCATCAAGGCAAAGGGTGGCTACTTTAAAGAACATAAAAAGAACATAAAAAATTTAATATATTTTGATTTGTTTAACACTTTTTTGCTTACTACATGATTCCTTATGTGTTATTTCAGAGTTTTGAGTTCTTCATCTATTATTCTACAATGTTGAAAATAGTAAAAATAAAGAAAAAGTCTTGAATGAATAGGTGTGTCCAAACTTTTGACTGGTACTGTGCATATCTTTTAAAATATATATTTCCTTTATTATTTTCCGCTAACCCTACCACCCTTCCCCTAATTGGAGTATACTTAAGCAATATGGCCCGAGGAGATATGGTATATGGCCAATATACCATGGCTAAGGGCTGTTCTTCGGCACAACGCATCGCAGAGTGCCTGGGCACAGCCCTTAGCCGTGGTATGTTGGCCATATATCACAAACCCCCGAGGTGCCTTATTGCTATTATAAACTGGTTACCAACCTAATTAGAGCAGTAAAAATAAATGTTTTGTCATACCCGTGGTATACGGTCTGATATATCACGGCTGTCAGCCAATCAGCATTCAGGGCTCGAACCACCCAGTTAATAATGATGAAAAACAACACTTAGGCTTCTACTTCCAGCTTATACACACTATATACCTCTTACGGACACAATCTATTTTATAATAGTTATATTTTGTTTGTTTTTAGTCCTGCCCTTCCTCTACCCTCAGCCTCTCCCATCTATTTCTGATGTCCATCCAGTTTGCCATATATTTTTAACTGTGCTATTTCACCAAAGTTCTGAAGCTATATACATTTTACAGACACAGTATATTTTACATTAGTTATCTTGTTGTTATTAGTACCACTCTTCAGCTCCATTAAACCCCTCCCATCTATCTCTTAACACCATCCATATTGGATTTCTATTTGCCATATATTTTTTAACTGTGCTGAGATGCTTCACAAAAGAATTGAATCTTCCTATTCTCATAGCTTCTACAGATTGTAAATTAAAGATACATTATTTTGCTAAAAGTATTATTATATTATTGATTGATTGACTATGACTTTTCAGATCACCCAGTAGTGCTATCTGAAAAGTTAGCTCCAGGTAAATATTGCAATTCTTCATCCATTCTTGGACCTGCGAACAAAAACAAGCTACATATGACAGTACCAAAATAAATGATCTAATGTCTCTTCGCAACAACATCTGCAGAGCTGGAAAGGTTGATCCCCCATATATATAACATTATATTGGTTGCACTCATTTTGTATAATAATCTAAATAGAAAAATATACGTTTTGAATACGGTGTAGTTTTGCGTATCAGTTCATAAACCATGTGACATGGAATCGGTACATCGAAAATCTCTTCACAACTATTTTGCAATCTATATGGCACAGCTGTCCATTTTTGGTCCTTAAATGAAACTAGTATATTTTGTTATTTATCACAATTTTCTTTAATCAATTTTGGTCTTTAATGGAAGTCCAAGAGACAAGTTCCTTACTTTTCCCCCTTCCACTTGCCTCTTCCATTTTTGCGGTAATGCTGTAATTAGTTGGTTGTAATTTTGGGTAGAGCAGACATTTCCATATATTTTCATTAGCTGCATGTGTGACATAACTCCACCATACCTATTTATGATATAATTTGCAAAGATCATACCTTTTTTAAATGTTATCGAAAAAAGAAAGTTATTTTAATCAATTAGTATATTTGAGTTTAACCAATATTTGTTGTATTATTTGTTCTGGTTTTTTTCAGGTAGATTAAACTGAAATTGCAACCAACTTTCTAAGGCTTGTTTAAAAAATAATTAAATAACGATATTGTGGAGATTATTTCGTTTTCAAATAACCAAAAGTGAGGGGTTGTAATCTGAATAAAGGGGAAAAGGTCATTCTTGAAACGTCGAGTGAGACATTCTTACTAATTTGCTAGAGAACCCTCTCGGATTTAAGTATAAGTACTTTTGTATGACTGACGCCTTTAGTGAGAGGTCTAATGCTTTAATATTTAATCATGTCTGCCCTCAGAATTCAAATGTATTATATAAATAGACCCTTTTCATTTTGTCTGGCTTTCCATTCGCAATAAAATGTAATTTTATAAGTGACTTGTTGGAAAGGTGGCATCCTATGAAGGCGCCACATTGAAAGCCACTGAGCTCTTCAGTAAGGCCCCTCTACTGACAATGCCTGTCAATGGAGATTGCATGGCTGTGTGCTCGATTTTATACACCTGTCAACAACGTGTGTTGCTGAAATAGTCAAGTCCACATACTTTTGTGGTATATATTGGCTGAACAGCCTGTTCCCTATCTTGTTCGTACTAGACAAACTAGAGCAGAAACCAGGCCAAAGAAAACCCTGAACAGTGCACAGGAGTTAGGGGACAGGAGAAGACACACACACACACACACACACACACACACACACACACACACACACACACACACACACACACACACACACACACACACACACACACACACACACACACACACACACACACACACACACACACACACACACACACACACACACACACACACACACACACACACACACACACACACACACACACACACACACACACACACACACACACACACACACACACACACACACACACACACAAACTGAGTAATGAAGAGTTTAAAAAGAGAGAAAGGAAGAGGGGGACTTTGTGACAGATAGAGAAAAGGGCTTAGAGACATGGGAGAGACATGGGGGTGGAGAGGTGTAAAGCGTGCGAAGGGCAAGAAGCTGACAGAGAGCTAGAGAGATAGACATGGGGAGAGATAAAGATCCAAGGAGACAGGTCTATGGATTCTTTCAACCTCGTTGGTTTTCCTTCATTACTTTTTTAAAGACCTCTCACCCCAAAACCCATTCAAGCAAAGATCGGAACTGAACTGAACATTCGGCAACACTGTTGTTGATGATTTGACAGCATCCATTTGGCATCAACTCACTCTGGGAAATGAATTAGCACACTGGCAATAGTAATACAATATTCATATTCTCCCCACGAACATCCTCTAATAAACCTCACACTTAGCATACAACATGAGAACAACTACAGGACAGGTTTGAAAGAGCTCTAATAATTTACAGGCTATTCGCCTGAGGTTTATTTTCGAAATATTGGCCATTATGAGGAGCTGAAGAGCTTGTTAATGAGTCTGCCATGGAAAACAGGCATTGATATGCAATTAGTGTTGTGTTCCTGCCCGGGAGACCAATACTACATCACAGCTCCCTGCCTCTGTGAGTGACGCTGAAGAAATTTGGCGTGGCCCCTAAGACCCTCACGAACTTCTACAGAGGCACCATTGAGAGCCTCCTGTCAGGCTGTATCACCGCCTGGTACGGCAATTGCACTATCCAAAACCGCAGCGCTCTCCAGAGGTTGGTGCGGTCAGCCCAATGCATCACCGGGGACACACTGCCTGCCCTCCAGGACATCTACAGCACCCGGTTTCATAGGAAGGCCAAGAAGACTCCAGCCACCCGAGACACGGCTGTTCACCCCACTACCATCTAGGCGGAGACAGTAAAGGTGCATCAAAACAGGGACCGGGAGACTGATAAACAGCTTTTATCTCCAGGCCATCAGACTGTAAAACAGTCATCACTACCTGGCCTCCACCCAGTACCCTGCTTTGTCACTGTTACTAGCCGGCTACCACCCTGCACCCTAGAGACTGCTGCCCTATGTACATAGAGTCATTGAAAACTAGTCACTTTAATAATGTTTACATACCGTTTCACCCAAGTTATATGTATACTGTATTCTAGTCATGGCTCATCCTTTATAACTACTGCTGTACACACCTTTTCTATTCATATCAATTCATATACAAGGTAGGGGTGGTATACAGAAGATAGCCAAGTCCATATTATGGCAAAAACAGCTCAAATAAGCAAAGAGAAACAACAGTCCATCATTACTTTAAGACATGAAGGTCAGACAATGCGGAACATTTCAAGAACTTTGAAAGTTTCTTCAAGTAAAGTTGAAAAACCTTCAAGCGCTATGATGAAACTGGCTCTCATGAGGACCGCCACAGGAAAGGAAGATGCAGAGTTACCTCTGCTGCAGAGGATAAGTTCATTAGAGTTACCAGCCTCAGAAATTGCAGCCCAAATAAATGCTTCATAGAGTTCAAGTAGCAGACACATCTCAACATCAACTCTTCAAAGGAGACTGCTTGAATCAGGCCTTCATGGTAGAATTGCTGCAAAGAAACCACTACTAAAGGACCACATTAATAAGAAGAGATTTGCTTGGGTCAAGAAACACGAGTAACGGACATTAGACCGGTTGAAATCTGTCCTTTGGTCTGATGAGTCCAAATTTGAGATTTTTGGTTCCAACCGCCATGTCTTTGTGAGGCGCAGAGTAGGTGAATGGATGATCTCCGCATGTGTGGTTCCTACCTTGAAGCATCGAGTAGAGGTGGGATGGTGTGGGACTGTTTTGCTGGTGACACTGTCTGTGATTCATTTATAATTCAAGGCACACTTAATCAGCATGGCTACCACAGCATTCTGCAGCAATACGCCATCCCATCTGATTTGCGCTTAGTGGGACTATCATTTGTTTTTCAACAGGACAATGACCCAACACATCTCCAGGCTGTGTAAGGGCTATTTGACCAAGAAGGAGAATGATGGAGTGCTGCATCAGATGACCTGACTTCCACAATCACCCGACCTCAACCCAATTGAGATGGTTTGGGATGAGTTGGAGAGCAGAGTGAAGTTAAAGCAGCCAACAAGTGCTCAGCGTATGTGGGAACTCCTTTAAGACTGTTGGAAAGTATTCCAGGTGAAGCTGGTTGAGAGAATGTCAAGAGTGTGCAAAGTTGTCATCAAGGCAAATGGTGTTTAAGTATTTTTTTGGTTACTACTTGATTCCGTATATGTTATTTCATAGTTTTGATGTCTTCACTAGTATTCTACAGTGTAGAAAATAGTAAAACATATAGAAAAACCCTTGAATGAGTAGGCATGTCCATACTTTTGACTGGTGTTGTATATTCTGCAGTCTGTCATTGCTCGTTCTGATATTTCTTCTACTTTTTGGATTATGTGTGTATTATTTTATATTGCTAGGTATTGCTGCAGAGAAACACAAGCATTTCTCTGTACCTATGATAACATCTGCACATCTGTGTATGTGACCAATAAAACTTTGATTTGATTTGACAGACAAGTTTGCAGGTCAACGGTAGTAGCCCAGGCCAACCAGAGGGTGGTAGTATGACCCAGGTTTATGCTGTCTGTGAAGCTCAGCATTAGCTCCGGTCATATCTGATGTAGAAGAGATGGAATGTAGTATTTGATGATATTTTCTTACTTCTCGTCTACCTAGACTTCACACATGAAAATGTTATATTATGTTGAATATGTTATTTTAACCTCTTTCTTTAAATATATATGATGTATGAGATAAAATCGGAAACTATTGAATAATATCCAATGCCCTAACAAGGCCTCTGAACTGTGAAATGTTTAATTTATACTGTAATTAAAGAAGCTAACGAAATGTACATGTGATGGCCAGACTGGAGCCGATGGACATTGACTATGTATGAGTCCTAATAGTAGTCTGCTCTATCTGTTTTGCAGCACAGTCTTCCTCTCTCCGCCAGAGGGCAGCAGAACCACCAGAATGGGACCAGGGAATCCCCACTTACTGTACTTACCTAATGCTAGTAAATCAAATTAGTGTTTCGATCACCAATTACCATCTTAGCCCTCTCTCCCTTTGAACTCTGATTGGACTAAGAGCGGCTTCGGCTGCCTTCGCGACACACACGCACCAGCGACCTCGGATACGTTGATGAGCTTGTGCTGTCTCAACACATTACGTCTCATTTGGTGTTGGGGTTTGCGTATGAATCGCAGCGGAGGGTGCAGTACCCTGCTTCCGACACCGTGCAGCAGAGAAGCGCGCGCTTCTGCAGCTGAGCGTGGCGGTAGCCAGTGGAATGAATCTCTCACCATACGCAAGCATATTCCTGGAGAACTGCCGGCGCACGACGACGACGAGGCTAATTTCAGCCCTATTCCCATGACGCCTGGACGCCTTCGAAGGATCTGAAATGCTGCCGACTCAGGCCCAGGACTATATCGATTTAGAAGTGATCATAAATTAGGAGTTAGGTCCATTTCCCCCTGTGCAGGAGGGGGTAAAGGGCAGGGGGGGGGGGGGGGGGGGTTGATATAGTAGGCTACAGTCTCAGATGGTAACAGCCTCAGATGGTAACAGTCACAGAACGATCCAGTGCAATGCCCCCCTCTAGGGCCTCACTGCACCACACTGAGAAAATGAGATGAGGTGGAGCAATGAGAACAATGGTAGGGGGTGAAAATGTGACTGAGAGAGATAAGGAGAGTGTGTTTGTGAATGTGTGCGTGTGTGTGTGTGTGTGTGTACGCACTTGTGCACATGCTGGCAAGGAAGAGTGTGTTTATGCAGAGGAGAGTGTGAACCTGTGACAGAGAGGTGAAGAGAGTTAGTGTGGGCTTGTATGCAAGCTAGAGAGAGTATGTGCGGAAGAGTGTGTCTAGCCATAAGCATGAGGGTGCCCGGAAATAGAGTGTATGTGCAAGGTTGACGTGTGATGAAGAGTAAATATTTGACTGTATTAACAGGCAGTGGGAGGAGGGGGGTAAAGTGTGTGCACTGCAGTATGTGTAAAGAAAGTGTGTGTGTGTGTGTGTGTGTGTGTGTGTGTGTGTGTGTGTGTGTGTGTGTGTGTGTGTGTGTGTGTGTGTGTGTGTGTGTGTGTGTGTGTGTGTTTGAGCATATATTTACATAACAGAAACCAAGTGTGTATGTTCTGTATGCAAAATAATCAGTATACATACATATTTAGCAGATGTTTCCTAGCAGAATAAAGCCCCTCGGCGGTCAAAAACATGTTTTAACGGTGTTTAATATGTATTTCCACACTATGAGTTTGAAATAGTGTGAAAATTGTGAGCTGTTTGAAAAGACGCCTGAAATTTCATCCTGTTTTGGCGGTGACATCACCAGGGGGTAAATTAGTTAATAGGCCAATAAGAAAGCGAGTTCCAAATCCCTCTGCCAATAACAGCTAGTTTTCAGTTTTCTCCTCCCCACTCAGACCACTCCCAGACAGTCCTAGAAAAAGTCTTGCTTGAGAAATTTCTCTTTGCTAAGAAGCTATTTTAGTTTCTTTTTTTAAAACCATTTTAATTGAAAACAATCACAGTAAGGTACCCAGAAATGATTTGATATTGAAATAAAAACCACCGCATTGGACTTTTAAGGTTGATGTCCCAGGTCAGCAGTCCTGTGAGGGAACTCAAGAATTACACACATATGTACAGCCCTGTATACAACAGACAAATCGAGAGTTTAGGAAGGATAGATAGCCACACAAAATGGAGGCTCACATACAAAAAACAATCTTATTTATTTAGGACATGATGCCCTAAAATGTGCAATAGACAAATCATTATCAGTGTCGTAGGGAGGAGCACCTGGATCATAATAAAAGGTTGACTACTTACAGTACCTCAAATTAGAGAGCAATAGAGAGAAAGCCGAGAACAGAAGACAGATCATCCCTTTCTTTCCTGTAATACGGGGACATTAGTAATATATGGGTAATATATGGGGAAAGGCAGAAAATGAGGGGTGCGTTTTAACCGTTGGTCTCGTAGGTGTTCCCCCTTCAATGTTCGATGCTGGCAAACTTCAGTGCAAATTCATTTTTTTAAAACGAGCCAATGTCTCCTAACAAGGCCATTAACAGTCCTGCGCCGGGGTGTTTAACAAGAACAGATTGCTCTCATTTTGACCTAAAGCGGGTTGCATAATGTTTGTGTCGGATGTGTGTGTGTAAAAGAGAGAGGAACTGTGTGTGTGTGTGTGTGTGTGTGTGTGTGTGTGTGTGTGTGTGTGTGTGTGTGTGTGTGTGTGTGTGTGTGTGTGTGTGTGTGTGTGTGTGTGTGTGTGTGTGTGTGTGTGTGTGTGTGTGTGTGTGCGCGCGCATGCGATGGCGAGATAGTTATCTGAAGATCTCAATGCATTTTTTAGAGCCACCTCTGTCATTACATACTCCAAATGACATCAATAATATATCTTTATACTGATGTGATGACATTGACCTTAGTCTGAAATCGAAATAGTAGCGTTTTCTTTGAAATAATTTCGTAACATGGCATATATGAGCATTTTACTACCTCTGCCCGGAGGCACAGTCCATAAGATGCTTGCCTCTGCACCTTAGGAGCAATGGCTCGAGTCCCTGTTGCATCTCTCTCTCACTAAATTCTTCGCAGCGGTGGGATCACTCCGGTGGTCTCAGGAGGCAATGGAGAGGGTCTGTAGCTACATTGGAGGGACCATTACATTTTTCACAAAGGTTGGGGTCAATTCCATGTCGATTCCATGTAATTCAGGGATTGTAAAGACATTTTTAATTTTATAGTTCCTTTTCAGCTGGTATTGTATTTGACTGACACTTTTTTCACCCACGTGGTAGCAAGCACTGCTTTTTGGTGCAACCTTAAAGAATTGGAAAAGTGAGGACACAGGTCAGTAAGTGCTCACAAACACACTGGATATTGAAGTAAGGATGTGGGTCATTGAGTCCTCACAAAAACCGTAGATGTTAAAGTGAGGACATGAGTAATTGAGTCCTCACAAACACACTGTACAGAAAACAGCCACAGATGTCAAAGTGAGGACCCGGGTCATTGAGTCCTAAAAGACACACTGTAAGGATGCCAAAATGAGGACATGTAATCCCTATGTCCTCACAATCCCACACCGCATGGCCAAGTGAGGACACAAGCCTTTGAGTCCCCACAAACACATTTGGAGGTCCGAAAGGCTTCTGTCACAGATGTGCCAGAGCTGAGTAGCTAGCGGCTAAAAAACACAGCTTCCCAGAGTTCCTCTCATTTGACCAGACACGAGTCCCTAACTGGGTCATGTACCAAAAACACTCTAAAACTGCCGCTTAATATTCCTCAGTAGCTCTAATGTATGGAGCCATTCAATCTATATGAATCCAGGCGCATGGAAGTGCATAGAGGTAATACTTTAGAATCAGATACATATGGATGTGTCTGGATATTAGACATAAACACAGTACATAGATGGAGAGGTGTCAGTCACATTCACTGCCAATGCCCCGTAGGCTCCTGCCCCTTCTGCCAATCAAACATGATTCCTGGGGCTTCTGCCTAACGCGGGAGGGTGGAAGCTGTTGCGTGTTCAAGGCTGTTTTTATGGAGATGTGTGGCGTGTGATCTGTTTGTTTGGTCATGTGTGTCCCCATGTGGATGCGTGCATTTGTTTACAGCGCTTTCGGAAAGTATTCACACCGCTTGACTTATTCCACATTTTGTTGTGTTACAGCCTGAATTTAAAATGGATTAAATTGAGATGTTTTGTCACTGGCTAACACACAATAGCGAGACTTGAAAATGGTTGTCTAGCGATGATCAACAAGCAATTTGACAGAGCTTGAAGAATTCTGAAAAGAACAACGGGCAGATGTTGCACAATCCAGGTGTGGAAAGCTCTTAGAGACTTACCCAGAAACACTCACAGCTGTAATCGCTGCCAAAGGGGATTCTAACATGTATTGACTCAGGGTTGTGAATACTTACGTACGTTAGATATTTCTGTATTTCATTTTGAATACATTTGCAAACCCCAAAAATCTTGACATGTACTCACTTTATAATCATGGGGTATTGTGTGTAGTTGGGTGAGAAAAAAATGATATTTAATCTGAATTTGAATTCAGACTGTAACACAACAAAATGTGGAATAAGTCAAGCGGTGTGAATACTTTCTGAAGGCACCTGTGTTGTCTGTTCGTTTCTGCTAGACAATGTGTATGTGCATTATTATGTCATATATGACAGATTGTGTATGTACACTATACTGTATGTTCCTCCTTACATGTCGGCCTTTCTGTCTTTTTTAAATGCGTATTCATTAGCACAGCATCTACAATATAATAAGATGTCTGACAGCTAACTAACCATTTTCCAGATTGTGTACGCGCTCTATATGTTTTTTCTCCTGTGAAAGTCATATTATTATTTATTTACTTACGTCCTCCAAAGTCTTTTGAAAGTTTTTCTCTGCAACAAAGTAGCGATTCTATATTATACAGTGGGACTAAATTAAGAGGATCAACTCTGTTATTGCTTTCATTGTGTTATTGCTTTCATTCTGGGATATGATTGGTGGAATTTGTCTCATATTATTATACAGTATGTGTTACTGCATTGAAAGCCCCCCCAAAAAAATATTCAGACACACTGAAACAGAGCTTGCGCCAAGATTAATGTGTCTTTTGAATCCCTGACCAATTTGTCTCCCCCCCAACTATTCCGTAATTTCCTCCTCCATTTTCCCAATCTTTCGTTCCTTCTCTCTTTTTTACCAGCCACTGTAACCATTTTGTTCTCATCATTCTTCTCCATCATTCTGCTCATCCTCTCATTCACCCCCACATCTCTTCCCATCTCTTATTCCAAACTTCATTCCTTTACTGCATCCCTTCATCTCTCACTCCTCCAATTTCACCCCGTCTCCTTCCTATTTTCTCTCTTCCTCTCCCACTCTTTCTCTGTCTTCCCCTCTTCCTAAGCCTGCACTCATAAGATGCTGACCACTCCGTTGAGGAATTGTTGAAACAGCAAAACCTCTCTTTTTTCAGTAACTCAAGCCTGCCTCCTCGTCCTTCCGCCACCCCCCCCCTACCACTTCTACATTTCTTCCTCCTCCCTGTTCCACTAAATGTCTATCTAAAAGTCAGAATGAAACTGCTCTACCTCTCTACCTCATCTCTCTCTCTCTCCCTCCCACCCCCCCCTCTCTCTCTCGCTCTCTCGTCCTCTCTTTCTCTGTCTGTACAAACAGGTACAGTACCTTCAGAAAGTATTCACACCCCTTGACTTTTTCCACATTTAGTTGTGTTACAGCCTGAATTTAAAATTGGCCTACACACTATACCCATAATGTCAAAGTGGAATTATGTTTTTTGTTTTTTTTGCAAATTAATAAAAAGTTGACATGTCTTGAGTCAATAAGCATTCAACCCCTTTGTTATGGCACGCTTAAATAAGTTCAGGAGTAAACATTTGCTTAACAAGTCAGATGATAAGTTGCATGGACTAACTCTTTGTGCAAAAATAGTATTTAACATGATTTTTGAATTAACTACCTCATCTCTGTACCCCACACGTACAATTAGCTGTAAGGTTTCTCAGTCAAGCAGTGAATTTCAAACACAGATTCAACCACAAAGACCGGGGAGGTTTTCCAATGCCTCGCAAAGAAGGGCACCTATTGGTAGTTGGGTTTTTAAAAAAGCAGACATTGAATATCTGTTTGAGCATGGTGAAGTTATTAATTACACTTTGTACGATGTATCAATACACCCAGTCACTACAAAGATACAGGCGTCCTTGCTAACTCAGTTGCCTGAGAGGAAGGAAATCGATCAGGGACTTCACCGTGAGGCCAATGGTAACTTTAAAACAGTTCTGGAGTTTACTGGCTGTGATAGGAGAAAACAGAGGATGTATCAAAAACATTGTTGTTACTCCACAATACTAACATAATTGACAGAGTGAAAAGAAGGAAGCCTGTTGTCACGCCCTGACCTTGGAGATCCTTTTTATATCTCTATTTTGGTTTGGTCAGGGCGTGAGTTGGGGTGGGTATTCTATGTTCTATGTTCTATGTTTTGTAGTTCTATGTTTTGGCAGGGTAGGGTTCTCAATCAGGGACAGCTGTCTATCGTTGTCTCTGATTGAGAACCATACTTAGGCTGCCCTTTTTCCCACCTGTGTTTGTGGGAAGTTGACTTTGTTTAGGGCACATAGCCTTTAGCTTCGCGGTTTGTTTTTGTAGTGTTTATTGTTTTGTTCGGCGTCATTTTGATTAATAAAAGAAAATGTATGCTCACCACGCAGCACCTTGTCAATATGGGGGCGCTGTTTCCACTTTGTAAAAAATCGTGCCCAAATTAAACTGCCTTGTACTCTATTCTAGATCGTACAATATGCATATTATTATTACTATTGGATAGAAAACACTCTCAAGTTTCTAAAACCGTTTGAATTATATCAGTGAGTAAAACAGAACTCATTTTGCAGCAAACTTCCTGACAGGAAGTGAAAAATCTGAAATCGAGGCTCTGTTCCAGGGCCTTCCTATTCAATTGCTTGAAATCTATGGATATACATGCACTTCATACGCCTTCCACTAGATGTCAACAGGCAGTGGGAGGTGGAATGGGGTGTCTAGCTTGATCTGAGGTCGAACAAGAGCTCTTGGAATGACGTGACCACAATTTCCTTTGTCTACCAAGGCGCGGGAAGGACATCAGCATTGGCTTCTGAAAAGCGTTCGGTATAGACGGCTAATATCTCCGGATTTGATTTTATTTGATACATGTGATAATATCATCGTAAAGTATGTGTTTTCAATATAGTTTTATCAGATTATTCAACGTTTATCGGGAGTTTTGGAGTTTTCCGTTCTCTGCGTTAGGTGAAGATGGACATCTTCGCGCCACTTGGCTAGCTAAGGTTGCTAATTCGACAGGAGAGAAGGACATTCTAAAACCAAACAACGATTTATTCTGGACAAAGGACTCCTTGTACAAGATTCTGATGGAAGCTCAGCAAAAAGTAAGAACAATTTATGATGTTATTTCGTATTTTTGTGTGAAATGTTTAGTCCTATTCTCCGCCCTTATAGCGGGCGCTGTCTCGCAATAACGCAAGCTGTATGTCGTACTAAAGTTATTTTTAAAAATCGAACACAGCGGTTGCATTAAGAACCAGTGTATCTTTCATTTGCTGTACAACATGTATTTTTTAGTAAAGTTTATGATGAGTTCTTTGATTAGATTAGGTGACTGTCGAAAATATCTCCGGACAATTTTGTGCATTTTGGCTACGTATTGACAATGTAAAACCAAGATTTGTACCTCTAAATATGCACATTTTCGAACAAAACATATATGTATTGTGTCACATGATGTTATAGGACTGTCATCTGATGAAGTTGGTCAAGGTTAGTGATTAATTTTATATCTTTTGCTGTTTCTTTGCGATCGCTACCTTTTGCTGCTGATAAATGCGGTTGTGTGCTTGGCTATTGTGGTAAGCTAATATAATGCTATATTGTGTTTTCGCTGTAAAACACTTAAAAAATCTGAAATATTGGCTGGATTCACAAGATGTTTATCTTTCATTTGCTGTACACCATGTATTTTTCATAAATGTTTTATGATGAGTATTTAGGTATTTCACGTTGCTCTCTGTAATTATTCTGGCTGCTTTGGTGATATTTTTGATGGTGGCTGCAATGTAAAACTATGATTTATACCTCAAATATGCACATTTTTGAACAAAACATAGATTTATTGTATAACATGTTTAAGACTGTCATCTGATGAAGTTGTTTCTTGGTTAGTGACTAATTATATCTCTATTTGGTCGGTTTTGTGATAGCTACCTATGCGGTAGAAAAATGGTGAAAATATGCGGTTGAGTCTTTTGCTGTTGTGGTTAGCTAATAGAAATACATATTGTGTTTTCGCTGTAAAACATTTTAAAAATCGGAAATGATGGCTGGATTCACAAGATGTTTATCTTTCATTTGCTGTATTGGACTTGTGATTTCATGAAAATTATGTTATATGATATCCCTGTGGCGTTAGGCTAGGCTATGCTAGTCAGCTTTTTTGATGGGGGGGATCACGGATCCGGGAGAGAGAAGCGGTAGAGGTTTTAATGGCCGTGACACCTGTACATAATTATTTTTCTCCCAAAACATGCATCTTGCTTGCAATAAGGCACTAAAGTGAAACTGCAAAAACTGTGGCAAAGACATTAACTTTATGTCCTGTAAACAAAGCATTATGTTTGGGACAAATCCAACGCAACACATGACTGATTACCAGTCTTCATATTTTCAAGCATAGTGGTGGCTGCATCATGTTGTGGGTATGCTTGTCATCAGCCAGGACTACAGATATTACTTTTTAAAATTAAAATAAATGTGACAGAGCTAAGCACAGGCACAATCCTAGAGGAAAACCTGGATCTGTCTGCTTTCCAACAGACACTGGGAGACAAGTTCACCTTTCAGCAGAACAATAACCTTAAAGGCCAAATATACACTGGAGTTGCTTACCAAGATGATATTGAATGTTCCCGAGTGGCCTAGTTAAAGTTAAAATTGATAATGGCTGTCTAGTAATGATCAACAACCAAATTGACAGAGCTTGAAGAATAAAACAATAAAAAAAAGTCCAAATACTGTACTATCCAGGTGTGCAAAGCTCTTAGACACTTACCCAGAAAGACCCACAGGTGTAATCGCTGCCAAAGGTGATTCTAACATGTATTGATTCAGAGGTGTGAATTCTTATATTAATTTGCTAAAAATAAAAACATGTTTCCACTTTGCTATTATGGGGCATTGTCTATAAGTGGGTGAAATGTTTTATTTATTTCATCCATTTTGAATTCAGGCTGTAACACAGAAAAATATGGAATAGGTCAAGGGGTTTAATACTTTCTGAAGGCACTGTAGCTGCTATGTAGACATTACTGTTGATGTACAGTGGTTTGCGAAAGTATTCACCCCCATTGGCATTTTTCTCAAAGTCTCAAAGTCATCTCAAAGTCTCTTGGGGTATGTTTCCCCTTAAACCACTCGAGAGTTGCTTTAGCAGTATGCTTAGGGTCATTGTCCTGCTGGAATATGAACCTCTGTCCCAGTCTCAAATCTCTTGAAGACTGAAACAGGTTTCCCTCAAGAATATCCCTGTATTTAGTGCCATCCATCATTCCTTCAATTCCCAGTCCCTGCCGATGAAAAACATACCCACAGCATGATGCTGCCACCACCATCCTTCACTGTGGGGATGTTATTCTCGGGGTGATGAGAGGTGTTGGGTTTGCACCAGACATAACATTTTCCTTGATGTCCAAAAAGCTCAGTTTTAGTCTCATCTAACCAGAGTACCATCTTCCATATGTTTGGGGAGTCTCCCACATGCCTTTTGGCGAACACCAAAGATGTTTGCTTATTTTTTTCTTTAAGTAATGGCTTTTTCCTGGCCACTCTT